>NC_041398.2:189485230-189790230 GCF_900747795.2 Erpetoichthys calabaricus
TTGAACTTTTGGAAGGCAAATGTCCCGTTACATCTGGCATAAAAGGAACACAGCATTTCAGAAAAAGAACATCATACCAACAGTAAAATATGGTGGTGGTAGTGTGATGGTCTGGGGTTGTTTTGCTGCTTCAGGACCTGGAAGGCTTGCTGTGATAGATGGAACCATGAATTCTACTGTCTACCAAAAAATCCTGAAGGAGAATGTCCGGCCATCTGTTCGTCAACTCAAGCTGAAGCGATCTTGGGTGCTGCAACAGGACAATGACCCAAAACACACCAGCAAATCCACCTCTGAATGGCTGAAGAAAAACAAAATGAAGACTTTGGAGTGGCCTAGTCAAAGTCCTGACCTGAATCCAATTGAGATGCTATGGCATGACCTTAAAAAGGCGGTTCATGCTAGAAAACCCTCAAATAAAGCTGAATTACAACAATTTTGCAAAGATGAGTGGGCCAAAATTCCTCCAGAGCGCTGTAAAAGACTCATTGCAAGTTATCGCAAACGCTTGATTGCAGTTATTGCTGCTAAGGGTGGCCCAACCAGTTATTAGGTTCAGGGGGCAATTACTTTTTCACACAGGGCCATGTAGGTTTGGATTTTTTTTTCTCCCTAAATAATGAAAACCACCATTTACAAACTGCATTTTGTGTTTACTTGTGTTATATTTGACTAATAGTTAAATGTGTTTGATGATCAGAAACATTTTGTGTGACAAACATGCAAAAGAATAAGAAATCAGGAAGGGGGCAAATAGTTTTTCACACCACTGTATATATACGAGCTGTATATACCCGGCGTTGCCCGGGGCAGAAGTAACGTAATCGGTCAAACACTTACATATATACCAAAGTAAACCTAATCGGTCAAACAGTTACATATATAAAAAAACCGAACCTAATCGGACAAACAGCTTCATATATACAGAAGCGAACCTAATCGGACAAACAGCTAATCTATATACATAAGCAAACCTAATTGGTCAAACAGTTACATAAATACAAAAGCAAACCTAATCGATCAAACAGCTTCATATATACAGAAGCGAACCTAATTGGTCAAACAGTTATGCATGTGCAGAATGATTTTACAAACATTATGCGTGTTAACAATCATTAAAAAGAAAAGATTGAGGAACTGTTCTTCTATATGTGATGAAGCCACTAATAAGACAGATTTTTTTCAGGACCCAGCTGTTTCATAACTAAACTACTGCCACCCCAAAGTAATGCCTAATAGTGGTTTTTGGGGTAGCTGTGGAATAAAAAGGGTGTTTTTTTAGTCAGTAAGAATCTGACACTACCCTTCAGTACGGGCTGAAGGGTGCCTATGTAAGGTTTTACATCCTTCCCGTATGGAAAAAAAAACATACTAAACTTTTTTTTCATCATTACAGATAATCTCAGTCAAATCGAAGTACGCATTCTCAATTTATTTTTATCTAATTTTAACTTTTTCACAAAGCCATCCCATGCCAATTTGTATGAATAAACTTTTGCTAGAGAGTTAGCAAAAGTTTATTCATGCACATATTTTAATACGGATAATCTATCTCTAATCAAGGTTCTCATTTTCATTCTAATTTAAAATAATAATAGATACTCATTTTTTTCTTCTGTTTTAGAAAAACCAATCTATGCCACCTATGTCTTCGTCAAGTCAGCTTCATCCAGCTTCATCACATATAGAAGAAGAGTTCCTCAATCTTTTCTTTTTAATGATTGTTAACACGCATAATCTTTGTAAAATTATTCTGCACATGCATAACTGTTTGACCAATTAGGTTCGCTTCTGTATATATGAAGCTGTTTCATCGATTAGGTTTGCTTTTGTATTTATGTAACTGTTTGACCAATTAGGTTTGCTTATGTATATAGATTAGCTGTTTGTCCGATTAGGTTCGCTTCTGTATATATGAAGCTGTTTATCCGATTAGGTTCGCTTTTTTTATATATGTAACTGTTTGACCGATTAGGTTTACTTTGGTATATATGTAAGTGTTTGACCGATTAGGTTACTTCTGCCCCGGGCAACGGCGGGTATATACAGCTCGTATATATATATATATATATATATATAGCAAAATACCCGCGCTTCGCAGCGGAGAAGTAGTGTGTTAAAGAGGTTATGGAAAAAAAAAGGAAACATTTTAAAAATAACGTAACATGATTGTCAATGTAATTGTGTTGTCATTGTTATAACTGTTGCTGTCTTTTATATATATATATATATATATATATATATATATATATATATATTATATATATAATATACACACACACATAAACATTTATATACATATACATATATATACATATCTACATATACACATGTACATATATATACACACACATACATAAACACACACATAAGACTTACTGAGTGAAATGGGCTTTCATTGACAATCATGTTACGTTATTTTTAAAATGTTTCCTTTTTTTTTCATAACCTCTTTAACACACTACTTCTCCGCTGCGAAGCGCAGGTATTTTGCTAGTATATATATATATATATATATATATATATATATATATATATATATATATATATATATATATATATATATACATACATACATATACACACATACATGCAGTTTTAATAACACAGAAATCAATATAAACATTAACATCATTATCATATGAGAATATGAAGTAATATATAAGAAGCACATTTCATATAAATATAAATTATTGAACAGTAAAATCTTCTTCTGTAATTTGCTACCGTGGCAATTTGTGTGTCTGTCCAGGATTTTAAATGACCTGTAGCTCGCAAACCGTTGCACCTATACACTTGAAATGTGGTACACATATAGTACGTCACGTCTACTATCCGCTTTATGGGTGATGATTGTTTTAGTCTTTTTATCTTTATTTTATTTTATTGTACAATCAAGTCCTATCTGCGCACAGCAGGGCAGCCGTGGGCGGATGCGTATGGTGTATTCACTCGATGTTATCGTGCATTGCGCTGTCAGTGGTATTTTGATAAAAGAATTTGAACAACATATAAGAAGCGTATAAATTATTAAACAGTAAAACATTAACATTTAAGAAGTAAAGTTACATTAAGTACTACTGCTGTGCCTTCGGGTATACCTCATTTTTTGTTTGCCCATTACATGCTTAAATGTATACATTTTTTGGTGCACCTACCCGAGAACACGCGACATATAACCGAGCGTGGGAGAAGCATGGATTTTAAACACGCGTTGAGTTGATGTGCTGGTCTCCCTCGTGAAATAACTGGTAATGTTTGACTAAAATCTACAGCGAGTAAAACGACATTAGCTCCTATTTTTTTTTTTACGATCTCTGAGATGTTGCTTTTTTCGGTTCAAGGCTTCATAAGCTCTTTTATGTTGTATGGTGTACTTATCCCAAACCATCATCTTTGAATGTTGCAAGACTTTCGCCTTGTATGTAGATCGGGGTAATTACATTCATTGCATTCCTAGTCTGAATCACAATCTGATTGTATGGGTGGTTACCTGGCACTGTAGGGTTGCCACCCGTCCTTTAAAATACGGAATCGTGCCGCGTTTGAGAATGAAATTGCGCGTCCCGTTTTGAATCAATACTGGACGGGATTTATCCCGTATTTTTTTTATCATTTTTTTTTTAAAGCAGCGTCTCATGCAAATCATCCCACACGCATTTTATGAAGATGCCTCCTTTCCTACTTTTGATTGGGTAATACTTGATGTCATCGTTAGTTTGATTGGTGTTTTTAACTGTCCAGTGAGTAGGGCGTGTCTTTCAACCGTAAGCAGATTTTTTGCACTGGTATCACTGACCTCGACGACGGCGACGTTATACGTCAAAAATAAATTACGATAAATGACGATTTTAGCGATACTTTATTACGACGGCGGCTACATAGACACGATCAAATAAAAACAAAAAAATCAAACAATCATTCTACATTTTCAAAACGTCGAAAAAACGACAGAATGAAAAAAAGGCCCACCCGACGACCCACCCATTCCATTTTTATATATATATAGATATAAACATACATATATACATACATACATTCACATACATGTATATATATATATATATATATATATATATATATATATATATATATATACAGTGATCCCTCGCTATATCGCGCTTCGCCTTTCGCGGCTTCACTCCATCGCGGATTTTATTTGTAAGCATATTTAAATATATATCGCGGATTTTTCGCTGCTTCGCGGGTTTCTGCGGACAATAGGTCTTTTAATTTCTGGTAAATGCTTCCTCAGTTGGTTTGCCCAGTTGATTTCATACAAGGGACGCTATTGGCAGATGGCTGAGAAGCTATCCAGCTTACTTTCTCTCTCCCTCTCTCTCTCTCTCTCTCTTGCGCTGACGTAGGGGGGTGTGAGCAGGGGGGCTGTGTGCAGCTGCTTCCTGAAGGACATGCTGCACGGAGCTTCGCATACTTAAAAGCTCAAAGGGCACGTGTCTCTCTCTATCTCTCTCTCTATCTCTTCCTGCTCCTGACAGAGGGGGTGTGAGCTGCCGCCTTCAACAGCTTTGTACCGGCGGTGCTTCGCATACTTAAAAGCCAAAAAGCCCTATTGATTTTTTTTTTTGACTGCTTGCTTTGCACTCCTTTGAAAAGGAAGATATGTTTGCATTCTTTTAATTGTGAGACAGAACTGTCATCTCTGTCTTGTCATGGAGCACAGTTTAAACTTTTGAAAAAGAGACAAATGTTTGTTTGCAGTGTTTGAATAACGTTCCTGTCTCTCTACAACCTCCTGTGTTTCTGCGCAAATCTGTGACCCAAGCATGACATTCTAAAAATAACCATATAAACATATGGTTTCTACTTCGCGGATTTTCCTATTTCGCGGGTGGCTCTGGAACGCAACCCCCGCGATGGAGGAGGGATTACTGTATATACATCCAGCCATTTTTCAACCCGCTGAATCCGAACACAGGGTCACGGGGGTCTGCTGGAGCCAATCCCAGCCAACACAGGGCACAAGGCAGGAACCAATCCTGGGCATTCGTAGTCTGAATCACAATCATTGTATGGGTGGTTACCTACCAGGTAACGCTTGTGGTTGGCCAGCAAGTCAGCTAACATCCGCCACGGTGCCCTCAGTTGTGAGAAGCAGATCATAGAATGGTTGAAAATAGTTTACTGTCAAATAATGCAAAGAGTACGCGACACGTGTTTCGCCCTAATTCTGGGCTCATCAGGCGTACACACTCACTGCATATAGCCAAATTCCCACGCTTCGCAGCAGTGAAGTATTGCTTTTAAATTTTAATTAAGAAAAGAAAACCTTTTTAAATTGAGGGAAAATATACTAATAACAATTTGTTAAGGATCTGTTTTTTGTGAAGCTGCCTTTACACAGCCTGTCCGCGTTTTTAAAAGCGAACGCCATATAAGGCCGTCCTTTCTCCTTGCTTAGCGGTTCTGTATTGTTTTATTGTTCGTTTATTACGATTGTTATAGTTATTGTGTAGGTATTTGAGACTCACTTTTCTGTTCAGGTACCCATTTCCTTTATGTAATCCGCGGATTCTCCGCTATTTTTTGTTCGTTTGTTACGATTATAGTTATTTATTGATTCCCTTCTTTAGCTGACTGCCTGGTCATATAAGGCGCTCTGCTGTTTTTTTGTGAAGCAGTCTTTACACAGCTTCTCCGCTGTTTTATAAACGAATGCCATATAAGGCCATCCTTTTTCCTTGCTTCGCCAAGGAAGCAGCCTTTTTATTTAATCCACGGGTTCTCCGCTGTTTTATTGTTCGTTTATTACGATTGTTATAGTTCTCTTTGTATACCATGTTGTCAGTTCAGCACTCCGGTTGTAATATGACCAAGTCGTGCAAGCTTGTTTCCGCAGTAGCTGCACTTATGAATATGCTTGTATGCGTCACTCGCTCGCTTCTTATTGTTTCGCTGCCTTCTCAATTGTGTAATTGTGTTTTCTACGTACTGCGTTCACAGTCAGTTCACATGATTACGTGGGAGGCATGATGATGCGATACGCAACTCCGCCTCCCACGGCCAGCAAGCTGCAGTCCATTACAGTATATGGACAAAAAAGAGGTTCCAGTTATGACCGTTACGCTTTGAATTTCGAAATGAAACCTGCCTAACCTTTGTAAGTAAGCTGTAAGGAATGAGCCTGCCAAATTTCAGCCTTCCACCTACACGGGAAGTTGGAGAATTAGTGATGAGTCAGTCAGTCAGTCAGTGAGTCAGTGAGGGCTTTGCCTTTTATTAGTATAGATAATATTATACAATTAGAGATGAGATACACAGAGCATAATCTTTTCCTAGTACCTAATATTTTTCTTTTTAACACTTCATTTTCAATTTCTACAGTAGCTGCATTAAAATCAGCCCAAGAATTTTACAAGACAGAGTTACTGTATTGATTAATAGTGGTAGTTTACAGTACAAAAAAAAAACAAGAGAACTGTATAGCAGTTACTCAGAGGTGGTCTTGTGACAAAAACATAGGGCTTTGCATTTACTATTCATGCCTCCCAACAATTCAGCCATGGTTTTAATACCATGGACAGCTATTATCTGTACAGAATTTCATGATATGTTCACGTGGGTTTCTCCAAGTAACACAATTTCATATGGCATCATAAAATGCTAAGTAAACTGGTTACTTTATGACAATAAAATCAAGAAAAGATTTGAGATGGAAAGCCTGTACAATAGAAAGTCTTAAGTTTTGTAATGGAAGGCAGATGCACCCATTAACTTTAGACTAGGTACTGTCTGGTTATTCATAATAGTATGTTTCAGCACAATGCACTTTATTATATAAAACATCCATTACTTATTTTTTAATCAGTTATACATTATTCTGTACAATATAGTAATTTTCAGTTGATTACCTGGTGCTCTACATAGGCCTGACAGTTATCTTTTAGTGTGTTTACAAGGTCATCTAGGTGATGTGACTGCTTGCTCTGCTCTTCCAGTTCCTTTTTCAGATTAGCTATAGTTATGCCATTTGTAGCATCATTCTCCCTCAGTTCCTTGTTCTGTTCTCTCTCCATAATCAGTTCATCTTTCACTTTTTGCAGATCAGCCTAAATATTTAAAATAATTAATTAAAAAAAAAAAAAACATTAGTTATTACATTTCACTTATCAGTTCAAATCACTCATATCAAGTAATCAACAATTAACAAATGAAACGGCTAGATATTGTATGATTGATTGATTGCATGTTGCTGTACAAATCCTTAGATTGTTTTTTGGCTTCGATATTTTTACCTACCATAATCTGCTGGTACTGTGTTTCCAGAATTCTAAATTCCTGTCTGCGCTGGCCACTTTCCCTTTTTGCAAACTCTGATTCTGACCGAGCTTGACTCAAGCTCTTCTCTAAACTCTCAATCTTTAACAGAGGAAAAAAAATACGTATTATTGACAGTGAAATAAAACTTTTATATTTCATACACTTTGAAGTTGTATTACTAAAAGACATTTGCAATATGCAGTAAATGAACAATAAAAAATGTTAAATCCAAGGAGAAAGAATTCCTGAGAGAGAACACTATTACTGAGACATGAATAAACTATAATTCCAAGACAGTAAAACCTTGGAAAGATAAAACTATTAAATACTATTATTTATTATTAAGACTGCCTGAAGAAATAAAATGTAGTGCTGTTTAAAAGATTTGAATTTAAATTTAATGCTTAAACTAATGGTGGTTCTAATGCCTATTCAGTTCTATCCAGCAAAAGAATTATAAGGTGCATTTATAAAATAAACAAATTAAGGCAATAAAAACTTTATTTCCAGTGTAAAAATGTAATAAAATGAGTAGCTGATGTATTGTTTATATCTGAATATTCCCTAATTAACAAATAATTTTTAAAACAATAAAAAATGCATTGATATCATTCAGAAAGTGCAAATTAGTGCTGGGAAGTATACCAGTTCATACCAAAAACTGTTTATTTTTGTTACGATATGTATTTTTCTTATACCGCAATACCGGTTTAAATAGCCCAAACAACGTTCGGAACATGGCGTAGCGGGAAACTGTTTAAAGCGGGACCTTTTTCGCTGCTACACTGCTAAACATGCATGCAACGGAGTACATGCATTAGTGGAGGTATTGGAGCGGTGAAAATGGACAGAGAACATTCAGAAACTTAAGCTGTAGCAGACAATAAAGTTGAACATGATAACACAGAAGAATTTTTGCCTAACAAAGGAGCCGTGTCTGTTGTCTGGAGACATGTTCAACTTTTGACAAGCACCTCTGGATATTTTACTAAGTCTAAATGCCTCTTTGGATGGTTGAAAATATGTTGTCAAAATTATAGTTTAAGTTGTTTGCAAAATTCATTCAATAAAAAGGTTCTATATTTTGACTGCAACTGTCATGCAATGCGATTCCTTCTCTTCATTAGTGTCAACCCCTTGAAAACTATTACTTTATGGGGCCATGCAAACCTGTAATAATACTTGTGTGCACATTAAAATGTTTTTTTGTACAATTCTCATGACAGTGGAATAGGTCATTCTTAGCCAGTCTACTGCAGTAATTGCAGTGGAAAATGTGGTTAACATCCACTCATGTACGGGAAAAAAATACCATTGAATAGCATGAAACCGGTATAATTTTGAAAGATACCGTGATATAGAATTTCGGTCATACCGCCCAGCACTAATGCAAATTAATAATTCTCCTCTTGAATAAAACAATAGTTTATTCAATAAAAGTTGGAATATTTAAATGTATCATGGAATGTATTTAAAAAAGTGTACCTAATGACAGAGGAAGAAATTTTCAAGGGACTTATAATTGCAACTAGGGCGTATCATTTATTTATTAAGCAATCAGCAACACAAAAGTGTATTTGCTATTAAGCAAACAGATCTTATTTAATTAGATTTCATATACTGTAGTTTAAAAACAAACTTTGCATTACAGTAAATCTTTAGATTAAGAAACAAAACAATGGCAATATTATTTAAGTAGTATATAGTTATACAGTACGTGCATCTTCAAATTTAGCAGGGAGATAGCAGCCCAGCACTTTCTGATAATATACTTATCACTACTAACGTGGTACCACATCCTGACCTAATAACACACAGAAGGGACAAGATCATCAGCCATGAGAAAACTAATTGTAAAGCTACTGCTACATACAGAACTGAATATTAAAACCAAACAGAATTCTAAGTCAAGGAAAATGGACATTCTTTTGTGAGACATACTTCAAGAGAAGTATAATAATAATGAAACAAATATAATTTGCAAACTGCAGTTAGTAGTGTTCATGGGGATTCAAAACAGTATGTTTTGGACAGGGGCAGTTATATTTTAAGCAATATGGTATTTCAGTTCCCACCTCTCTCACTGTGGGTATGATCTTTGTACATTCTCCCAGCATCAGTGTTGGCTTAGATTTAATGGTGACACTAAACTAAACCAGTGAATGTGTATGTGAATGTGTACTGTGATGGACACAAGGCTGGCTCTTGCCTTCCACTTAATGCTTATCATGACAGTCTCCAGCCCACTTCACCCTGTAATGGAATAAATGGGTTCATATAAAGAATGGATACTTTGACGTTCCCCTGATTGATTTTACTGAATAATAAATCTTACACTGAAAATCTGTTCTTTGTGATATTAAAGAACGGAAATTCAAAATATTTATGTTGAATGCAACATTGTTTACTGCTAAAAAAAAATTCAAAGGGAAAACAAAAAATGTACGTTTACACAGGTAAAAAAAACAACTGATGACAAAATAACTTTACAATAGGCTTTCACCAGTAAATAATTAAAATCACTGCCACAAACACAGGATAAAAATCCCACAGTTAAGAAATCATTATTTTGACACCAAAACCTAAAGGAATAAAGTACATTACAAAGAAGGCAGAAATAAAATAATCCATATGCATAAATTAGTAAAGGGGTACAAAACAATATCCAAGTGTTCTCAGTGGGACAGTGCTGATTTGATGATCAATAAACGGAAGGTAGGTCAAAATTCAGACTAGAAAAGGTTGCCCTTCAAAACTAGATGCCAATACTAATCTGGTGAATGACCATTCAAGTCCTAACCTCAGTCTTGACTGCAGCACCATTTATAATTTGCAGTGAACATGTCAGTTGACTAACCAGAGCAACCTGGACCAAATCTGCCTCGAACAATGGACCAAAACCATTCCTGAACAGACTGAATACCCCCCTCCCCAAAAATGTAATGATGTTGTTGCTGCAAAAGGCTGGTCTACAAAAAGTAAATGTAGGGATGGAGTACTTATATATAAAGCATGTTTCCTTTTTTTTTTGTAATGTGTCATAGAAACAAATTTGAAGTTTTAGTGATTTAAAAAGAAAATATCAGACAACAAAACTTAACTGTAGGATTTATTTTCAGCAAAAATAGAGAGTTGGTCAAAGGACTGAACAAGGCAGGAACCAGATATGGAGCCAATCCATCATAGCGCAGACTGGTCAGTTTAATAGTCATGATGCACTATACATCAGTGAGTGGAATGATACCTTAATATTTCATACACATGTGACAATACTATTTGTCTGTTAGTGACAAATATGTTGTGAGATTTTCAAGTAAGAAAGACAGAAGTTTTACTCTGTGCAAGTCACAAAAGTTACCCTATAAACCTACATGCAAACAAGCTACCATTATAAAAATAAATGAAATGCTAAAAAATTGACAACAGTTAATAAACAATACAAAATAAACTTAAAGCAAAGTCAGTTTATAATATGCAGTACATAATAAAATGAAATTTGCATTTCACACTAACCACAGCTCCCATTCACTTAGACAATATACTGTATTCTCAATGATAATTAAAGTTCAGCCAAGAGAATAAGTAACATACATGCTCCTTATATATCCTTTTAGCTTCATGAAGTTCAGATTTCAACTGAGCAACACTAGTCTCAAGATCAGACAGTTGATTAATATGAGTGGCATTTTGGTTTCTTGCTTGTTCCCTATTAAAGAAAAGCAATCAAATATATTAGTTCATGATTATTACCACTTTGAAATATACATTACTCTATTTTTATACAGAAAGGGTATTCTAAAAATGTTAATTTTTATTATGGCATGTGAATTGAAGTGCAGTTACTCCAAATAGGACTATAAACATAAGACTAAATAAGATTTTCAGCAATTGGGATATTTGTTCTTGTCTGTAAATAATTCACTAAATAGAAAAAGTAAACACAAAAAAGAGAAAACTCTTTTATTTCTATTGGTATTCCTTTCTTTATATATGTTTCTTTATACAGTATATATGTTGTAGGAGAACAACGGGCATCCCAGCCAGATCAGAGGCTGTTTCATTACTTGGAGAGGAGGTCAGTGCGATGACGTAAGCAAATTGCCCAGCAGGACAAGGGAATAAATTTGTACCTGGCTGGTATGATTTAATGGACAGACTAAGAAAACTGAGGATCAGGAGTTGTTCCATTCCCCATACACAAGGTGGAAGTAGTCGTCATATGTCAGGAAATCCGCCAGGATGCTTGGGAGTTGGGAGTCCAGAAATTTACTTCTGTCAGGGTCCTTGTGTATCGATAAAGGGCATTGACAGGGGAGGATCTCCCTACTTTTTTTCTGTGGACAAGGAGTGTTTCCTCAAGGATACAGCATGACACTGGAAGCAGTTCCAGGTCCTACTTAAAAAGGCCTCACATCAGGGAGTCAGAGTACAAGGAAAAAGTAGGAAACACTCAGTGGAGGTACAAAAGGAGGAAGAATTGTGTAATTTGTTTTGTTATAGTGGCTAATTTCTGGAGAGAGGCCTGTGAGAAAGTGCCTTGTGAGAATAAATCTCATTTTATTCTGTAAGAAAGTGGTATATTATTGTGTCTTGGGTTTAGGGTTCAATGGCGCTCCCTTGTTGTCTCAATGTATAAAACATGAAAGAAAGCTACTGAATTTTCTGCAGATTTTTTAAAATGGAAATGCAAGGCAAATACAGCATATTGTTACTTTGTGGATTCTGCTTAAATAGCAACTGTAATTTTCTTCTACTCGGTGCCATAAAACAGAAGAATGTGTTACATCCGTAAGAGTGTGAGGCATATACTTTGTGTAGATGCATCAGATTCCTTGTACAATTAGATCTCTGGTGACATTCATTTACAGTATCTGTCTTCAAATTGCACCTCTTAATTATATATGTTGGGAATGAGCTTATGGTGCACACTCTTTCACAGATAGCACCAACTATTGAAATATATATTGGCACCAGCTATTGAAATAAAGTATACTGTATATATTATTAAGATTATATTCTTAAGAAAACACATTGATTTTAACAGACAGATTCTGTAATTTTGAAGTCCGGAGTTGTTTTTGGCTTCTTCTGTATCTGTCTGTCTGTCTGGGAGTTAACTTACTCTTTTTGTTTTGGTAAATACATCTATAACTTGAAAATAAATTTTAATATCAGAAAACATTCTAAATTTCTGACTTTTACTTCCAAGATTCAAGTGTATTCACTTTGGACTCGAGTCTATATCAGTGCTTTCAACTACAGAAGCAAAAAAACATTTCTCCCCCTCTATGGAAGATGTAGCATTTAAGATATGGTAAACAATGAAATGAATCAAGGGCATTAATGATGTGTGTATATACATACTTGTTTTTCATCATTTGAGCAATTGGTTCTAAAACATTTTATATTCCAAAAACACAATGTACCTCTCCTTGCAAGTCCATGTTTTTGTTCAGGAAAAAAATATATAATTTCCCCTTCTCTATCTGAGCCTTCTCCCACTGACAAAATACTCCAAAAAAACTCAGATTGTAAGGGTTAGCTCTCCAGAATATACAATTCCATTTCTGCTCTTCAGCCTTCATCCCTTGCTGTTATTAAGAAACTGTGGGAGTCTGACTTAGGAGTATAGGTTTTTAGATGAAGAGTGGAACAATGTTCTCCACCAAGCTAACTCATTCTCTATCTGTGCCAGACATTATCTATTGCAGTTTAAGATTCTACACCAAATCCACTTTTGTAAAGTAAGGTTAGCAAGCATCTTCCCTGAAAATGATCTCACATGTCCCTGAAACATTAGTACATTTATTTTGGGACTGCCTCAACCTGGACATATTTTAACTCACTGACTGCTATTTTGAGAACAAATATTCAAACAACTCCTTCGTTAGGTATATTTGGTGTTGCCCCAGATCATATCCTACTAAAAAAGGAAGGGTGGTTCACTGTCTTTTGTAACATTTCTTGCAAGACATCTCATTTACTGCAAGGTTCTGGAAACAAGCAGCTCCACCTTTCTACATGCATTGAGCCAGGGTTGGAGTGATTTCATTAAGCTTGAGAAAATAAGATTCTCTCTACTCTTGGTAACATTAAACTTTTTCAACAGTTATCTATCTCTCCCTCTTAACTTTTAGGTGTATTTTTCTATCTTCAAAGATTTTTCCTGTCATTACAGAAAGCTAGATAGATGATGTCCAGTTGCTGTATCATTTTGTTTAATTCAATATCACTCTTGAATTTATGTTGTTACAACTTCCCTGTTTAATCCTTTTACTCATGTTTTGGTAACATGTAAAAGGTATAAAGTTTAAATGCATTAAAGAAGATTAAAGTATACTCAAAGGAAATGGTTTTATTTTTGTCTTGTCAACTTCATTGAACAAATGTTTTCTTAAAATTTAGCAACACAGACTAAAAAGTATAACATATTCAATGGTTTGCTTTTTGCAAAAAAATGTAAAATGCATTTTCAACCTTCTTGAAGTGTCATGATTTTTGTGTATCTAAAGTTCGATGGAATTTTTCTTTTCAGTTTCGCATGTATAGTATATTGAGATAAAATTTCATCCATCCATCCATTTCTGAGCCTGCTTAATTCATTTCACAAGTAACTCAACAGGAGCCTGCTTTGGTAGCACCAGGTCCAAGACATGTACCAACCCAGGAGAGGTTAGGCTTAGTGTTACCATCATAGTGCACACTCGCATATAAATTCACTCAAATGGGTGCTAGTAAATAACTACCTTCTAGTTTTTATTCTTTCATATATAATAGCACAAAAAATTATTTATTTTTAAACCTAAGTTGATATAACTGAATAGCAATTGCTTTGCATTTAGATTATGTCTGAAATATAAAGATTAAATTTTACAAAATGTAAATGTCAAAACCACTCATCTAAAAATCCAGAGCTTGGAAAAAGAAATGCAATGACTTGTAAGACATTTATTTAATATAACACGTATTAACCAATTGGTTTCTGAACAGCTGATGTTCAATATTTAATATAGTAATCACTATGTGGTTTATAATTACTTCCTCAGTTAGAAAAAATAATGTAATGGATAAATCACAGTTAAGTATCTTGGTATTTTCTAATTTTCTGACTTTGCTGTCTGATTAAATGCATTATTGAGGTGTTTTTATAGGGTCGAGTCAAACATAGTGCAAATATATATAGTATTAAAGGAATTTATTAATATCTTTATTTTTGTAGTTGTCCTTGTTGCAGAAGGTAGTCCCTACGTGCATCACTTCTTTTTTTTAATTATATAATTGCTGTAAGCTCTGAAGAAAGTTTTATTAGACTATCAAGCCTTAAAGGGGATTCCTGTTGTATTATTCAGTACTCACTGTACAGTTTCCACTTGGCTCTGGATGTTCTGTGCCTGATTGCGTGAAAGGCTAATTTTTTCATTCAGTTCTGCCACCTTCTGATTATGACACACAATTAGATTTTCCATTCTGTTACAGAACATCAAAAAAAAAACTCAGCATTTACTGTAGATACCTCAAGAATGCTATATGTTTAATTAATCCATTTATGTAATATACTGCTACTGTTAACAGTTTTATTCTTCTACAAAATGCAGTTTTGGAGACGCTGTTTTTATTATTTACCACATGAAACATAATTTAGAGAATTATTACATCAAAGGAAACATAATTGGGTGTACTATTCTTTCTTCAAAGACAAGCTATCTCCAGTTCTTTCACATGTGGCTCTCTTCTGAATAAAATAATATAGCTTGCACCTACTGTTCCTGGTGTTGCTTGATCATGCTCTCCAGTTTTCGTTGAGACTCCTGCTTGAAGGATTCCAAAAGATCTTCCATCTAAATTAAAAATTATTTTTATTTTTTTTTATTCAACCTGTCTTAAAATGCTTCACATAACTAAAAATTACTTGAATGCTTATTTTAGACCTTGTCCATTTATCCAGTTTCTGAATTTGCTTACTCCAGCTCAGGGATGCAGGGAGGCAGAGGCTATCCTAGCTGCACTGGACACAAGGAAGAAAATACTTCAGCAGGGGACACCAATCTATCACAAGGCACTCTCACACACATGCACATACATGCAAACACACTTTACTGTTCCCAGTTAACCACCACGCACATCTTAGAAATTAGGTCAGGATTTGAACCCAAGTCACTGGAGCTGGGAGGCAATGCAGCCACTTGCTTTTGCCCCAACCATATTGATTATTTTTTACTTAACAGAATGACAAACTTGTTTGAGTGCTTGTATGAAGTTGTTAAATGTTTAAAAAAATGTTTTACACTGAGGCTATTTATTAAAGCCCAGCAATTATTCATAAAAGACAGATGACAAGTACAAACAAGATTAAAACAAGGTAACCTGAGCAAAGGTTAATGTGCTGAAGTGAATAAGAAATTAATTACATTTCAACATTATTGCACTGTTCAGCATCAATATCCAGGTCAACTTCTGCTGCACAAAGTTATGTACCTCATATTGATTAACATAAATATTATTAAGATTTAATTTGAAGAGTATGAAGCATGGCACTGTAGTGGTAAAAAAGTGACAGTGCCAAATCAAAATCTAAAACCAGTCATTATCTGTTTTGAGTTTGCACATTCTCCTTGTATTCACAAGTTCTTTTATCTCAGAAACCAAAGATGAAAAACCTAGGATGACTGACAACTTTTTGAATGAAATGTGAGTAGTTGTCATTGTGAGAATTCCTTGTGATGGACTGGTGATTTAATCCTGCCTGGCAAAACACTTACTACACAGAGGGAAAAGAGCAAGACATCACTATAAACATTTCCTCATAACAATAAACTATTAGAAACCAAAAGTGAAAAATAAATTATCACAGTTGAAAGTGACTTAAATAAAACAACCACATTTGAAATTTATGAGTAGAACCATCAAATTGTCAAAACACAGCACATGTGAAAGCCTAGTAATTTCTAAGGTAAACAGTTTTCCACCAAAAAAAAAAAAAAGAGTAAAAAGTGCAGCATCCAAAGCTGAAATGTAGTAACAGTGCCTTAACTGTATATGCTATGAGCAGAATTAAAATGAGAACTTTTATTAATGACTGCCATTTGTTTCAAACATTTGAATAACAAGAACATTCTTAAAATGTATTTTTTACTTAATTTCAAAGATAAACCAATTGTTTCTATAGTGAATACTAACAATCAGGAGAGCAGAGTGTTAGATCTGAAAAACCTGTGGTTCAATCCCCAGCCTGTGTCCATGTGATTTTTTTTCTACATGTATTTTGAATTACTTCAACACTTCAAGGTTCCCAAGATAAGGGTAACTGGTGACTCTAAGCAAAATTGGTACGAGTGTGTGTGTGAATGTGTCTGGGGGTCTCATCAGGGTAGCATCTCACATAGGATGTTTTCCACTGCAGGTTGTGGGGAGGCAGAGTGAAACCTATCATTAAATGGATGAACAAATTTAATTAAAGCTAACTGACAGACTGAAAAAAACATGAAGTGACATGTGCAAGGTTCATACAATTTCTATATCATTATATATACAAAGAAAAAGAGAACCACTTACAGGCTGAATTTTTCCTTGGAGTTGAGAGATTTCTCCATCCAAGTCACTGAGCAACTTTTCCATAGCAGTGCCCAAATTACTGAAAGACAGACTATCACCTCGATCAGGGCTGGTTATCTTCTTTCCAGATCGTTTTCCATACTCCAGTATGATAGCTCGCAACTTATGAAGCACCTTGTCTTGTAAATTTTGTTTCTTCAGCAGTGCCTCACTGCGGCTCAGGGCTTCCTTCATTTGTTCATTGTGCGTCTTCTTGATCTTCTCCAGCTCATTAACTGTGGCTTGCATCTGATTTATTAGGTCCTCTTGATCTTGGCGTTCTTTATACCTGGAGGCAAACATTAAGAAATCCCATACAAAAAATGCATGTACATATACAGTACTGTGCAAAAGTTTTAGGCAGGTGTGAAAAAATGCTGTAAACAAAGAATGCTTTCAGAAATATAAATAAGGATTGTTTATTGTTATAAATTTACAAAATGCAAAGTGAGCAAACAAAAGAAAAATCTAAATCAAATCAATATTTGGTGTTACTACCTTTTGCCTTCAAACCAGCATCAATTCTTATAGGTACACTTGCACAAAGTCAGGGATTTTGTAGGATTATAGTCAGGTGTATGATCAACCAATTATACCAAACAGGTGCTAATGATCATCAATGTCACACGTAGGTTGAAACACAGTCATTAACTGAAACAGAAACAGCTGTGTAGGAGGCTTAAAACTGGGTGAGGAACAGCCAAACTCTGCTACCAAGGTGAGGATGAGGAAGACAGTTTCATGTCATGGCAAGATTGAGCACAGCAACAAGACACAAGGTAGTTATACTGCATCAGCAACATCTCTCCCAGACAAAGATTTCAAAGCAGACTGAGGTTTCAAGATGTGCTGTTCAAGCTTTTTGAAGAAGCACAAAGAAACGGGCAACGTTGAAGATCGTAGACGCAGTGGTCGGCCAAGGAAACTTAGTGCAGCAGATGAAAGACACACCAAGCTTATTACCCTTCGAAATCGGAATATGTCCAGCAGTGCCATCAGCTCAGAACTGGCAGAAACCAGTGGGACCCAGGTATGCCCATCTACCCAGGTATACCCATCTACTGTCCGGAGAAGTCTGGCCAGAAGTGGTCTTCATGGAAGAGTTGCAGCCAAAAAGCCATACCTCCAACGTGGAAACAAGGCCAAGCGACTCATGTATGCATGAAAACAATAGAACTGGGGTGAAGAAAAATGGCAGCAGGTGCTCTGGACTGATGAGTCAAAATTTGAAATATTTGGCTGCAGCAGAAGGCAGTTTGTTCATCGAAGGGCTGGAGAGCGGTACAATAATGAGTATCTGCAGGCAACAGTAAAGCATGGTGGAGGTTCCTTGAATGTTTGGGGCTGCATTTCTGCAAATGGAGTTGGAGATTTGGTCAGGATTAATGGTGTTCTCAATGCTGAGAAATACAGGCAGATAATTATCCATCATGCAATACCATCAGGGAGGCGTATGATTGGCTCCAAATTTATTCTGCAGCAGGACAACGACCCCAAACATACAGCCAAAGTCATTAAGAACTATCTTCAGAGTAAGGAAGAACAAGAAGTCCTGGAATATAATAATAATAATGTTGTCTTATTTTAATTTCTTATTTTGTCTTTTATTTTTCTTTTCTTCATTATGTAAAGCACTTTGAGCTACTTTTTTGTATGAAAATGTGCTATATAAATAAATGCTGCTGTTGTTGTTGTTGGAAGTGATGGTATGGCCCCCACAGAGCCCTGATCTCAACATCATCGAGTGTGTCTGGGATTACATGAAGAGACAGAAGGATGTGAGTAAGCCTACATCCACAGAAGATCTGTGGTTAGTTCTCCAAGATGTTTGGAACAACCTACCAGCCGAGTTCCTTCAAAAACTGTGTGCAAGTGTACCTAGAAGAATTGATGCTGTTTTGAAGGCAAAGAGTGGTAACAACAAATATTGATTTGATTTAGATTTCTCTTTTGTTCATTCACTGCATTTTGTTGATTGATTGAAAATAAATGATTAACACTTCCATTTTTGAAAGCATTCTTTATTTACAGCATTTTTTTCACATCTGCCTAAAACTTTTGCACAGTACTGTGATTTTATATATATAAATCAAAAAACCTAAATTAGTAATAAAATATTAGTGTCAAAAATTCTCCAACATACTAATATATAACTCTATGGTATGTATGTAAGTAAGCACATCAGTGCTCAGTTCCACAACTTCAGAGTTCCACAAATATTGGTTTGGCCCAATTTTTACCGGTGCATTTGGAATGTTATTCCTGGAAACTCTTTATCCTTCAAAGTTCCCAAAATGTGAATTTTTATTGAGTACTCTAAATTGCCCATTTAGGTAAATGTGTCTGCATGCCTGAATAACTGATGCCTAGTGCAAATTCAGCTCCTACTACTTTTTCTTTGATGACAGGAGCTGCAGCCCACCACTTCTCTGTATAAATGGATCCAGGACATGAATAAATGTTTGTAACTAAATTAAATTTGTATATTTGTACAGCAAACTAACCTTTTTCTGTGGCGCTCATAAATTTTATAAGTTCCATTTGGTGCCATTTAATAATAATGCACTTTATTCATATAACACCATTCTGGTGCTCAAAAAACTTAACAACATCAAGAATTTAAAATGAACAAAGGAATTAAATAACATATGTTTAAATGTGATGATGGTGACAACAATGAAAATTACAAAAAAATATTCATTGTGCAGTCACTGACGTTCAGAATAGAGCACAAAGCTGTACCTCAGTCACCAATGAAAAAAATAATTAACTGAAATATTTAATAATATAATTATGTAATGCTCTGTGGCTGCAAAACATATAGAATCTTAGGTTTTCCCCAGTCTTCAAGATATACTATATAAGTTGCCTCATTTCTTGCAATGTGATTTCAGTTGGTATCAGTTTACAAACATGATTAAGCCACTTTATGCCAAATATCTCTAGCACCTATACTCATCATCCTTTATGAATAGCATATCTTTCAATTTAAGATGGATTGTTTTTGCAAAAAGTCATGTGAAATAAGTCAGAGTGGATCCATTTTAACACAGAGGTAATGAATAATAATTCATTACATTTATATAATGCTTTTCAAGGTACTCTAAATGCCTTATACAGTGAGTGGGGAGTCACTTCAACTACCATTAATATGTAGCATCCACTTTAATGATGCAATGGCAGCCAATTTGTGCCAGTATGCTCACCAAACATAAGCTATTAGGTGGTGAAGGGGTGAGCAATAGTTAGCCAATCTGTGACAGGGGATGATCAGGGGACCAGAATGACCAAGCTGTGGTGGACAATTTAGTTAGGACAACAGGATACACCCTACTTTTTACAAGGTATTCCTGGGGATGTTTAATGACCACAGAGAGTCAGCACCTTGGGTTTTATGTCTCATCCAAAAGGACAGCACCATTTTTACAACACAGTGTCCCCATCTCTGCACTAGGGCATTGGGACCCACATTCAGACCACAAGGAAGGCAACCCCTGCTGGCTTCACCAACATCTCTTCCCGCAGCAACCCAAGCTTCTTCCTGGTTGTGTCCCATCCAAATGCTGGCCAGGCCCAAATATGCTTAGCTTCAGGTAGATGACCTGTTCTGAAGTGCATGTGGTATGGCTGCTGGCTAGGTGAGGTCTAAAAGAACCCAAAAGTCCAACTATTTGGTCTTATTCCATCTTGAAACAAGACCAAATAGTTGGGCTGGGTTCTTTTATTTACTATTTCTAATCAAAAGTATCATTTTTTACTTTTAGGCTTTTTTCACCTAAACATTGTATTGATAACAGTTTTGTCTTCTTTGTCCTCTTGTTTGAGGTATTTAAGTTGTGTTTTTTCATATTCTTAGGTTTTTAAATTCTTTATATCAAATTATTCAATAAATATTCAAATATGACACAGATTCACATGCCTACTTGAATTATTTGGACAATATTACCCATTGGATTAATCGATTAACTGATAAAATAGTCCACAGATTAATCATTTACAAAATAACTTTGTGGCAGCCCTAACTCACACATACAGTAGAAACATTTGTGAGCACATCTTTTTTGGTACTGCTGTCACTATTCTATTCTGAGGAGACATGACAGTTAAGAAATTCACTCTACTATGTAACATTCACATAATAACGAAGTTGAAGTGCAGCCACAAACCTTTCAGAACCTAATATCATGAGATCAGACAAGTGTTCTCCTCTGCTTTGCAGGCAATGTTGTTGGATGTGCTTCCTTGGCTACTTTAACATGAAAGAACTGTCAGCACAGAACTTATTTTTAGTACAGCTTCAAAGCTAAACTGTTATTGTTCTTTTAAAAGAAGTCTGCCTCTAAACCTTGAAAGTGTTTTTACAGTAAGATAGGGATTCTCTGTCTTAAATCGGATAGTCTAACAGCACATTTTGCTTTCCATGGAAAAAAGGCTGTAATATTGAATGAGTACACAGCGTTTCTTAATGGCTGTAATCATAAAAGGATGAGAAAATGGGTAAATAACTTATATGCTTATATGCTTCTATGTATACATGTAACTTGTATGCTTAAATGCTTGTTGTATATACAGTATACTTGCATGCTTACATAACTTCTGATTGACTTAAAATAACATTTAAACAGAAAGTGCTTTCTTGTACACAGAATTTTGAATAAATACGGTCTTTACAGGGAATTTGTTTTCCTTTCTTTTCTGTATCAAGAACTTTTGCTGTCACAGTTGCTTTAGACCAGATAATAGCCATGTATAAAAATTGGTAAAAATAAATAAATACCAACAATATCTAAAATTTGCTGAACAAGAGAAATGGAGGAAAAGGGCGCACGTTCTTGCTGACTATAAACACACACATCTGCATTAGTCTTAAAAACTTAATTTTGTATGTGGTTTGTCCAAATTGGAGTTTCTGGTGTGAATTTATTACTGCCAACATATTCAATGAATTCATTTCTGCATGTTGTGATGCTTTATGCTACATGAAAGATTCAAATTGGGGAAATCTAAAATGTCATCCGTGAGCTGTATATAGATATAAGGATATTTCAGTTTTTGTGAATTACCTTTAGGCTGCAGTTGGTTTATTTTTGTTTTTGAAGTTCAAGTTTAAGCAGATTGCAACTACTGTTTTCTAAATATTAAAATAATTTAGGAGAGTTATTGTTAATTTTAATAAATATTATTAAAATAATACATTTTTACTTTTCTTAAACAAAAAACAATCAAATGCATGCTGTGAATTTTAGTAATGCCAGGATTGTAAGCCATTTTCCCTGCAATACATTAAAGTCCGTCAGGGGTCAATATTTACAGTAACTGATTGTCAAACGTTTTACAAAAAATAATGGAGGCAGTCAAACAGCAAAAAGCAATGAAGGGTTTTTTTTTTGTTTGTTTTTTTTTTAACCATAGTAGACAGAAAAGCATTGTGTCTTAATTACAAAGAATGCACAAAATTTTGACACAGAAAATAGACTTTCAATATTTCAGAGGTATTCAATGAGACGTAAAAGAGGAATACTAATAAATTAAAGGTAGGAACACAAGATGTCTCATCTGATATTAGTTCCAGGAGAATCTTAGTTCCCAGCTCAAAAGCTAAACATTGAATCCAACAAAGAAGACGACTAATCATACTCCTACCTGCTTTTTAAGGATTTTACAGATGCATGAGTGAAACCTAACTCAGGATTTTACAGATGCATGAGTGAAACCTAACTCTTTTTGTACACTTTCACACATACTGTATATTGCAGCAAGTACAAAATTACTTACTTTCACATCAATGGTGATTGAAAGTAACAAATTGTCTCATCTTCCCTTGTCATTATAATGGGTTAAAAAATCACCACTTTTAAGAGTCTTTCCAAACTGATTACAACATTAACATGTAGCTTAAAAATTATTTTATTTTATGCAAAAACTGCCAAATTGTTTTTTAAAAAGAATATTTCAGTTACAAATTTTATTCTTCCACTGCCTACACCCATCTGTAGCACTAAAATTAATTCAGGTTCAGCAGGACAGAAGCAGTGTGAAGCAGGTCTCTATAGTAAAGCAATTAACTTAAAACATTCACATGTATAATAGCATTTTACATGACTGAGCTACCATATATTCGCAATGACCGCAAAATGTGAAATAGCTTTTGCAATGTGAAAGTTTATTTAAGAATGTCTTTCTGCTGTTCATGATTGCTGGTGCTGGGATAAATTTCACATGTTCAAACAGTGAAATACTGTAACCTGCCATACTCAAGATAGGTCACACTACAGGGCAGAAGAGCAAAAGCAGAACACGTTTGTAAGAAATTGTAAGGTAGATACTGAGAGATACCAGTGTTTTTTATACAGTACTTTACATTCAAACTAATGGTTGGTTATACAGTGTGCTCATGTGTTTTACTAATTAATGCAGATTTACTACTGATACAACAGGGTGTTTTTTAGTTTACTCCCTTAATGGTATGGTATCAATTTTGATATATTCAAAGTAGTATATAGGACATTTAAAAACACACGGCACTAACTATTCCTCATAACTGACAATTGGACCTACCTTGCAAATTAAATTTCAATCTACTAGGCCAGAAACTCAGTGGTCTAGAGTCAGTCATGTCAATGAAATGCACCACCTGTTGGGCTGGTGATAAAACTTCTCTTTATCAATAAAATACTACCTACATAATTAAAAGTTGCCTGATGTGTCAAATCTTTGTGAATATAATAATGGCATAATTATAAAAATCAAAGCAACTGCTTATATTTACTTGTCTTGAAGATTTAAAAAAATGTAACATATATTTGCCAAATATTTTAGTGTTATTCTTCTTAGAGAAAATAAAACTAGATACTAATAAGCTTTTTACTGCTGCTTCTTTCAGTTTACCAAATTTGAAACTCAGTTTTTACCTGCAAAAAACCTCTGTAAAAAAGTAAAACTTTCTCTATATTTTATAGCACATTTTAAATTATACTGCACAACAAGCTTAAGCTAGAAATGACTAATTATTATCTTAAATATCATATCTAATGCTCTGCAGTTAATGGTTTCCTGGGTGTAGTTAAATCCCTTACTAAACCTTGCTTATGCCAATATAGGATAGCAGTGAAATGAAGCCTATCCAGGTGATATCAGGCACAAGATAGGAACAATTTCTGGACAGGACAACAGCACAGCGCAAAGCACAACTATACAACAATATCTGAGCCAAACAGAGTAGAGTATCAGTTTCGGCTGATAAACATGTCCCTGGGGCAAAAAAACAGTAACAACAAAGAAATATCATGAAAACTCCAGTTGGAAAGTGGCTTGGATGAAACCCATCTACTGGAGTGTTGAGGAAGCAATACAAGTAATCAACTGCCATTCCGATATATTTAATGGCCTGAATCAAAATCCCATATTTAAGAGGTCATGTGTAATGTACGTTACACAAATTGTATGGCAGACTTATAACTAGTAAAAATCAATATAGTTCCAAAACTGTAATTAATTAGTTAAATGGATAATAAATAATGACATAACAATATTTTATTCATAAACAAGAGGCACCTTAGTTCAGACAGGAAAAAAACACAAAACAGGTTGGCTAACAAGGACAGGGCCGCATGAAGCCCTAATATTAAACATAAATACAGTACTGTATATTAGCATTGAAACATACATAACCATGCCAGTGTAAAAAAACACTAGTACCCTATTTGTGTTCTGGGTGTGCTAGACGGGCAACAGGCAGGTGAATTACAATTACTACCATTAAAGACAGACAGACAGAGACACAGAGAGAGAGAGAGAAGTGTGACCTCTCTGTTGCACTCTGGCTCCTTGCGATAATTTTTAGTTTGGAACTGCAACTCAGAGCACCCACATCTTATAACACATTCATCAATATATGCCAAGAAAACGTCTCAATAAAAGTATACACATTTTTCAGTAAAGTATAATTTTAAAAGACACATATATTTAAACTTTTACACAAACCTCTTCTCTGCTAAAGTATCTCTTTCCATCTGAACCTCCTGCAATTTAACCTGCAACTCCGTGTAAGTTTTATCATAATCCAATCTCTGCTGTTCACTAAACCTGTAAGTCTGCAAATAATACAAAAAAAAAAATACAGGCTCAGTGCAAAACAACAGCCAGCATATCAGCCTTTATAATACACAAAATACTATTCCATGACCTGGAGAAAAAAAGATTATATATCCAGCCTATGTAATCTGCATGTCTGTGAGAGGTGTTTCTAACACACAGGAAATTACAATAGTTTCAAGATGAGACACAAATGTATATGACTAAAATGTATAGCTCTGCATGTTTTGGTACATTTTTGATAAAATTAGTTTTTAAAACTTACAGTATAACAATTCCTTTGCTGTATTTGTGTTGTTTTATTATCCAAACCTATGAAAAAAAAGCAAAATTCCAGAATGCCTTTACCAAAATATGGTGAAACTCTAATGCTCCCAAGTTTAAAATCTTTCTAGTAACAAAAACACAGCAGGTGTCTAACAATAATAAACTATCAAGTAATCAATTTGCCAAAAGTGTGCATTTGTATTTTTTCCTAGAAGCTTAATACTGCTGCTCAGCAATGGGCTCAGTAGGCCATTAAGATAAATATTCAGAGCTGTGCACAAGCAAGTTATGCAGTGAACATTTAGAAATGTTCTTGGGAGTAAAGATTTTGGAACAGAATTTGTTGATACTATCTATCTGTGTGACTGATACAGTGCCACACTCATCAAAAATTGGCTTATGACTTTTAAACCCTTTATCAATTAGTATTCTTGGAATGTTTTTAGATAACTCTTGGGAAATATGTTGTAAAATGATAGTGTTACTTACTCCATGTAGTTTGTAGTGGTGGCCAAGAAAAAACAGTAATGTTTTCAAGGAGAAATTAAATATTGAATATTCAAACACAAACTCAATATTAGGTGGTCAGTGTGTCCACGTCCATGGAAAAAAGGAAAAAAAATTCTTGTTAAACTAAAAACAGGTTAATTTGTGTAGAAACCGGTCTTTAATTCAAACACACAGCATTGTGGGAAAGATGCCTTCCCTGTTTTCATTCAATGCAGGGTTTCCCGTTAATAACATTTTAGCAAAAATGTTTACATTTTGCACACTTTGACCATACAAATGGATATTGGACATGTGGATTATGGGACATGAGTTATGTGAGGTTTTTTTTTTTTTTTACCCTCCCATTGACATTTTCCACATTCTTTGGCACTGTCCAGCATTGTAGATCTATCGACTCTGTTGAGATTGAATATTCAATATTTAATTTCTTCACAGAAACATGAAATTTAATTTATTCTGTCACCTCTACAAACTACATGAGATAACATTAAAAAATATATATCATTTAACACAACTACACCTTGCAAATATAGGACAAATTTGGACTGAAAAATTTGTTATAATACTTATAGAGAAAAGCCAAGCAAAATGACACCTTTTATTGGCTAACTAAAAAGATTACAATATGCAAGCTTTCGAGGCAACTCAGGCCCCTTCTTCAGGCAAGACGTAATCCAATACACATTATAATGCTTACATAAAACATTTAAGGAAAGGTTACATTTGAAAATAAAAATCACTGTATGTATAAATTTGTGAGCACAAATTCAAAGACACATTCAAATGCAACAAAAATAATAGTTAAAAAAGATTATGATATGCGGGAGTCTCAGCGAATTTATGATGCACGCTGAAAACAGTTTAAGAAGCTAAACTCGAGGGAAGCTTTGCCATCAGCACTTTTGCCAAAGGGCGAGAAAAAAATGAATCCTCATTCTGGTCAATGTGCTGAGCATGACCAAACTGTGCTTCAAGGACCCTCAAAATAAACAACAGAGTCCAGGTGTTGACCTCCAGACCTCTGCAAATACAGCTGAAGATGAACTTGATTGACGGTTATCCTGCCCCTAGATCCACCCATGTCTCTGATCTGCAGCAATATCCTTCTCAAGCCCTGCTACATTGCAAGAGTATGTTAACTGTTGAGTAAACCAAGTGACATAAATGTGCCGTTCAATTGGCTGTTAAAGGAAGCTCCTAAATCACAACTTTTGGACCAAGGCCAGAAGAAATATGCATGTTTTGCTGTTTTTCATGAAAAATGACTTTGTTGTAATGCATTTTGCCAATAAAATGGACTTTGTTGTAATGAGGTTTTTATAGACATTACTTCTATAGAAAATTGGCCAGGACCAAAAAAAAAAATTGTTAAATTGAGGATTTTGTGGGTGGCACAGTGGCGCAGTGGTAGCGCTGCTGCCTCGCAGTTAGGAGACCTGGGTTCACTTCCCGGGTCCTCCCTGGTGGAGTTTGCATGTTCTCCCCGTGTCTGCGTGGGTTTCCTCCCACAGTCCAAAGACATGCAGGTTAGGTGGATTGGCGATTCTAAATTGTCCCTAGTGTGTGGGTGTGTTTGTGTGTGTCCTACGGTGGGTTGGCACCCTGCCCAGGATTGGTTCCTGCCTTGTGCCCTGTGTTGGCTAGGATTGGCTCCAGCAGACCCCCGTGACCCTGTGTTCGGATTCAGCAGGTTGGAAAATGGATGGATGGATGAGGATTTTGTTTAAACAGACGTCATTCTATTGGAATTTGAGCTGTACTGAAAAGAATGAAGTAAGGAAATGTAACACAGGTGGGCCTGAATATAATGTTTATGCATTCTAGTCCAAAGCAGAAAGCTTAAATATCTGTTCAGATTCCAATAATAATTTGTGGGGACAGAACATTACTGTTGAAGTGTTAGTTAATGGGTTATAACCGTAAACATAGTCATAAAGTTTAAATGTATAGCTAAATAAATATGCAAACCTACTATATATAAACAAGTCTGATTCTAGCTCAAAAAGTATCTATGTATCTTCTTATCCTAAAGTGTCCAGCATGGTCTCTAAAGGTCCATACTTAAATTCACTCTTATAAACACTACTTTAATCAATTAACCTTTAAATCTAAAATGTATAGATCTTTGGATGTGGGGAAAAAAAAACTGTTTACTTTTCAAAAAACAGGGAAAATATAACTATTTAACACTATTAAGACAGGGCCATGGATCAAACTCAATAAGCTGGAATTGGTAAGCCAAAATGCTAACCACTGAGCTACCTTCGAAACAATTTTACAGAACATAATTTGTACCAACCTCCCCCAGCATTTTTTCAAGCATCTTAACCTGCATGCGGTAGTCCTGTAAAGTCTTTTCTTGATGATCATTTTCAAGACCAAAACCACTGTTATGAAATTCTTCAGTGTCCCTCTTGTGGTGTGATGTAAAGCTTCTTTTACAGTAAGAACCAGGAGAAAGGTCATTCTGAGAATTAAGACCAGGTTTCACTGTGTCTGATCCAAGAAAACCTAAACAAGAAATAAACAAGCACAAAAGAAAATTTCAGCAGTACATCTTGCTACTGCCATACCAAGTACCTAATATGTTTTAATCTAAATCATTATCACAACTTTCTAAATATCTACGCCTTACATAAAATGCTTATTTAGTATATGACAAACATAGGCATGATGTACATAGTAGATACAATAACTTGCTCTGTCTTTCGGAATGCATTTAAAAGGATCTGATAAATATTAACTACCCCTGGTTATATTTAAAAACACTGTCAGAATTTAAATATGTGACATCTTCCTAACACACAACAATATGAGCAAATACATCAAAGAAAAGTCCTGAGAGGCTACTTAAAAATAGCCCAAATGTTCACGCTTCAGATTTTGCCCTGTATATGATTCCAGATTACCTTAGAAGGGACAGATGTGTGCAATATACAGTTTTTTAGTCAATTAAAGTATACCACACTCTGCACAAACTGATAACGTGTAGCTCTTGTCAATAACTTTTAATTCATTATCAAGAATTCTAATTACAAAGCTTGGTTACAAATACTCTGAGCATTTAGGTATGCAGTTTTTGAGATATGCTGATACAGCATGGGATTTTTTTCCTATTATCTTCATCACCATTAGTATAGTTTCAGCTATAGCTATTAATGGAAGAGAACAAACCCTAGGCAGGTTTCCTTTAACAAAATGTTTAAAATTGAACACAGTAAAAGGTATGTGTTATTGGAAGAGTATAAATATAGACATCTCTAAAGGACCAGATACGAAGTGACTTCAATGCATCAAATACTTTAATGACTAGGGGGCTCTGCCCCCTGCTTGCTTCGCTCGACCACCCCCGGTTTTGGTTTTCCGGATATACAATTTAAAGAGATTGCTATTTTCATGGGAATTGTTACATATGCATTATTTTCACTTTTACTTTAAAACTTTTGCAAAAACAATACTTGTCCTTTATTTCTGGCCCCGGGCATGGTTAAATCTCTTTCTCGCAGGACGTATAACGCTGATCACGTTGTGAAGGGTGGGGGGTGCGGCCGAATGCATGCTAAGGAGAAGCGGTTGGGTCATCAGCTGGCTTGTTGCTGCTGCTGCTTGCTTGCTGCGCGTCGATCATTTCAAAGCCTTTACAGCAGCTGTCCTTTTCCCACTTCTCATCTCTGCTGCTCGCGTTGTAAAGAGGGGTTGGGGGCATTGGGCTGAACGCATGCTAAGGAGAAGCGGTCGGATCATCTGCTGGCTTGCTGCTGCTGGTGAGCTACAGTATGTGTTCTGCTTGTCGCTTGTCTTTGTTTTAAGAGCTGGGAGCACATGAAGTGTGTCTGCCAAAAGCATTCCAACAACTGCTAGGTTAGACGTCCATGAACTTGTTTTAAATGTTGTCTCACTGCCTTGCCTCGCGTGACATTAAAGTGTCTCTTGCGGGACATCAAATCACATCTCGTCTCCCTCCCAAGATATTTTTTTATAATAGAGAGATTTGAATACTGTATATGATTATCATACATAAATCCAAATGATAGCAACATCTTGGCCCCATAGTACCTCGAACATCATCTCTCTATATATAAAAGAAAATCCTGGACTGGAAAGCAAATGCAAAGCTACAATACGTGATAATCTCGAAAGACATTTTAAAGACCAGCGAGACCAAGGAGACTTGCCACGGTGCATCTTGCGGGGACCGTAAAACATGACACTTGGTGCCAAGAGATTGTCCCAGGACCGTAGCAAAAAGGACAGCGGCTGTACAGGCTTTAAAATGATCGAAGGGCAGCGCGACAACAGCTGCCCCTCCTTCACAACGCGAGCAGCGTTATACATCCTGCAAGAAAGAATTCAGCCACGTCCGCGGCCAGAAATAAAAGACAAGTATTGCTTTTACAACGTCACACGAGACCAGGCAGTGAGCCATCATTTAAAACAAGTCAACAGACCTCTAAGCTAGCAGTTGTTGGATTGCTTTTGGCAGACAAGCATCATGTGTTCCCAGCTCTTAAAACAACGACATGCAACAGGCAGAAGAGGCAGCTAGCAAGCTGCAAAAAGATAACAAATGATCCAAAGGCATATCCTTAGTGTACGTTCAGCCGAAACACCCTTCACAACACGAGCAGTATTATACGTCTGGGAAGAAAGAGATGTAACCAGGCACGTGGCCGAAAATAAAGGACAAGTATTGTTTTTACAAAAGTTTTTAAAGTAAAAGTGAAAATAATGCATATGTAACAATTCACAAGAAAATAACAATCTCTTTAAATTGTAGATTGCCTGCCTACGGTAAAGTCATCCCTGATGACTGGGGACGTGGGAATGAGGGGTCCTTTCATCGGATTAGCGCTATTTCAGATGTGGAATGGAAAAATTGGGGAGGCAACTTGATGAATGAGGTCTCCAGGACTTAAAACAAATCCAAATCATATTATGTGATATCATCTAATGTGAAATTCTACTCCGTACTTCTAGAATTTTTATACTGTATTGAGGATTTATTCTGTTCTATGTATTGTACTGTATGGCTCAGAATTAAAAGACAATGAGTAAAATGACAAAGTAGAACTTCATAAAGACGTTTACAAACATTGACACTAAACACATGCAGAGCAGGTTAGAGACTGTGAAACCAGTGAAATTAGAAAGGCTCAAAAAAAAAAAAAAAAAAAAAACGGCGCTATACACATGTGGAGAAAGTTAAAGGATATGAAAGTAGGAATATTAGAAAGATCGCAGTAGCGCAAACAAACAAACTGCCTCATTTAACTATGCACCAGTCTAACTTTGGTTTTGCACAATAATTACTACACTATTGCACCTTAACACTTAATTCTACTTTATTCACAGAATTTTACTTATTATGTTCTACTATACTGTTACCTTTCATTCTATGACTTTTTGTTAATCTAACTGATATTCTTCTAACTTTGCATAGTTTTTGATAAGGTATTGTCCTGTATAACTATACATGTGACAAATAAAGAATCTTGAGAATTTCAAAAACGGAGTTTACCGCACATGCATTTATTGGTTACTTTGTTCATGTATATATATTGATCTGTCTGCTTATTTAAAAAGCTACATTTACCGCAGGAGTCAAAAACGTTCTGTCTAGCCCTTGTACAAAAACCTAGACAAAAGCTGGGGTATCACCTTGGTAACCCCATGTACTTTTGGAACCGTGAGAGGAAAATAGCACGACTTTACAGACAGGAGTCCAATGCAGAACTCTACTTACTTTTTTACTTTGTAAAAAAAAAAAAAAAAAATTATTAACTGCTGATGATGTTGATCGTTTTGTCTGTGCTGAAATTCCAAACAGAGAAACCTACCCTGACCTCATTAAATAGATTCAGCATATTGGGACTCGCAAGATTACAAATATTGTTTTTACAGAAGTTCTGAAATAAAAGTGAAACTAATGAAATAGCAACAAATCAAAGAAAAAAAAAATCTTAAAAGTGTGTATCCGGACAACCAAACACGGGGGTTGGCGAGCGAAGCAAGCAGGGGGCAAAGCCCCCTAGTTTCACATATTTTGAGTGAGTGATGAATCACCAGATTACTGATTAGTGTTGATCTGAGAAATTTGCCAACACATTTTCGCAGCAAATATGCATGTTCACAGGTGACCTTTTTTTCCAAATTTTTCCCTGTAAATTCACCATGTGGCTGTCTTAGATGAACATTTTTTTTCTGAATTGTCCTATGATGCTTTGCAAAGCCAGTGTGACATCACAAAGCTGTACCAGCCATGCGCAGAAGTTTAACACATGATTAATGTAATATTGCTGCTGTCATGGTAGTCCCGTGGGTCGCAGGCACATCAGGAAAAAAAGAATGTCATATCATGCTTGACTGTGTTGCATGCACTCATCTCACCAAGGGGAAACCCTGCTTTTCTACATGCTGTTGTTTCATCTCAACTACATTAAAAAATTAGCCATGTGCCGAGAAGCCCTATCCCATCACGAAACACGGGACAGGTTGCAAAATACTAAAAACAAAAGATTTATTGCAATTTACAAGGCACTTCTTTCTTCTTGATTAAAGTATCTGCACAGATAAAACAAAGCAGACATCATAACTCCGACCAGAGCCACATCAAACAATGGATTGAGCCAATCCAAAGATGTGTGCCCCAAGTGTAGAACTCTATGAATGCAATTATCAATATTTTGTTTACTAACTGCTAGATTGTGGCTGTTTGTTCTATTTTGTTTTATGGTATTCCTTTTGTCTACGTTTTTTTTGTTGTTTGAGACCTTTTGGCTCAATGCAGCTGAGATCATATATTTGGCCAGTACAGTCAGTCCCGCATAATTGTTAGACTTTTCCCTAGCCCTCAGGGACACTTAAAAGACCATTGCACCATTATACTGTAACCCACTTAAATTAGTTCAGTTCCTCCTACTCCATTGACTTCCATGGATTTTGTGGTGTTTGGCAAAGTTTGCAAATATTTCCCCGATTTTGCTGAACGCATGGTAAAGTGAACTGTGAAGGGAATACTCATCATTATTTCAAAAAATGTACAATAATTGTAATGCCGGGAGCACAGTGCAAAACATACAGGTAAGAATTTGAGCTGAATATCCTTTACTGGTTACCAAACTAGGTATGGTTTCATTACTACTGGGACTGGACAACTCTCTGTTACAAAACTTCCTACTGTAATATCTCTAACTATACTTCTTGCTTGGTGTCTGAATTCAATCAACCGAAAGAATCCTAATCCACACTGTGCAACTTAGTGATGTCTCAATATATGAGGTATAAATTCATACTGGGCCCTCTGTTCACATAGCTCTCAGAATTAATCTCATGTATATAAGTTAGAATTGATTTTATCTTAGACTGACCATTGTTGCACTGCGATTCATAAAATTAATAACAACGAATAATAATAACTAAGTAATTACTTTATAAGATATATCCACACTGTAAAAATATTCTCAATTTTAAACAAAAATTAAAAGCAATTCATGTATGCCTGATAAAGGGATTTTATTTTTATTTTTATTTTTTTTTTTTACATTGAACATGAAGGGAGAACCTCAATCACACTATTCCAGGCACTGCATACTGTTTTTACATGCTCACACTTTTTTGATCATTAATCTTTAAAGACTTGTTTATTCAAATACAGGGTTCAGGAGGAATCAAAGCATTAAGACAGGAACCACTGCTAAATGCAACATCAGGCTATCTTTGGAAAAAAAACACTTATAAAGCTATGCATACACAACATGTGCATTCAGGATGAAATAAGAATACCCAGAAAATGCCTATGCAGATTCAGGGACGATGTGATAACTAGACACAGAGCATTCCTGTGCCAGAATTTGAAACAAGTCTCTGAAGTGATGAAAAAGCAGCTACCAATGATTACCCTTTGACCACATATTTAAAGTAGGCCTTGTTTATTTCATTTGAAGTTGGATTGGAATCTGGCTCCCTCCAAGACAGAACAAGATCAAGTACAATATTAGTTAATATGAGGTGGTATATAGCCTGGTTCATAGTTGCTACACTGTATTTTGTTTACACTGCCTTCTCTATTTACTGTTTTGAATAGTGTATAACTAAAACAAACCTTTATGGCTGCAAAAGTTTTCATTGTATTTCAAATCAGTCAATTGTCTTGCCAGCTCTATGTCTACTTCTGCTTGCTAAAATATTTTATATATTTCAAAAGGTAATTTTAATACCTGTCTTTTTTCTTTTGAACTTTTATTAAAAACATTGCTGTGTCAGTGGTTTCGTCCGTTTATAGGAGATGGACGTCTGAAGCAGAGCTCCGCTAGCAGCGGCTTTATTTTCCCACATATTTCATATTATTTAGAGGTATCCTGTATTTAACCCGACCAAGGAACTTCCACTACAATATACAAGCATGAGTAACAAGAAGAAAAGTCAGAAGGAACCGGAAAAGAAACTTAAAGCTGCATCAAAGTCCGGACAGACTTCTGGCCTGAGTGCAAGTGTAAGGTATGGCATCACGGAGACTGACCTGGAACAGGCAGACGAATGCGCAGAATTCCTGGGACCCCGCTCCATTGTATCGTCTCCAGTCAAGAGTGATACAGGTCGCGAGGGATTGCCGATTTCTGGGGATCATTCGAGACTAGAAAGGGCTCTGCAGGACGTGCTCTCATCTACTCATCGCAAGCCTGTAACAGGAGCTGCATTTTCACTTGCGGAGCACGAAAGCCGAAGCGAACTGTCCGAACTGAAAGAGATGATTGCTACACAGAAAGAGATGATCGCTACACAGTCAACTGCCATGGTTACGGCCATGAAGGAGCTTAAGAATGAGCTTAAGAAAGATAACACAAATGATCTTAAGAAGATGGCCATTGAGCTCAAGAAGGATAACAAAGATAAGGAAACGCGTCTATTTAAATGTTTCGACGTGAACTTTAAAGGCATGTTGGAGAAATTAGTGGAACACATTGAAGAAACTAATTCCAAACTGAAAAGGCTTGATGATCATATTAATGACGTTTCAGATCAGCTGGAAGACGTTAAGCAGGGACTCACGGCTCGAGTGGAAACAGCGGACCAACTGGCATCTAACGCCGATGAAAAAGCCACAGCTGCGAACTCGGAATGCAAAAAACTTGGAGACAGACTTGCAGCCCTGGAGGATGGGTGCAGAAGAAATAATATAAGAATTGAGGGTATACCTGAGAAACGAGAAAGCTCAAGCCCAGTGAAATTTGCAGTAGAATTACTGTCTAAAATAATTGGAGATGACTTTAAACTCGACAATGAGATAGCCACGGCTTATCGCACAAAGATACCAAGCGCCTTTAAACCTAGGTCTTTTATTGTCCGCTTCGAGCGACTAAGATGTAAGCTTGATGTGATGGCACTTCTCAGACACAAGCAAGAGATTATATTCGAAAATAATCTTATTCGTATTTTTCCCGACTTCTCACCATCAACAGCTGCAAAACGCAGATCCTACATCGACATTAAAAAGATTCTACGGGAAGCCGATATCAAATACAGCCTCTTGTATCCTGCCAAACTGAAAGTGGAAGTTCAAGATCGACATTATATTTTCTTCAGCAAAGAAGAAGCTGAAAAAGAATTAAAGAAGCTGTTTCCGATACTTTTTTGAAAGTTAATTAAAATTAAAGAGCCGTATTCTATCAAGGCACGGAAAGGACCTATGATCTGATCGCTGGATCCATGTTTAAAGAGACTGGTATTATAATTATACATCCCTTATTTTCTTTCTTTTTTTTTTTCTTTTTATCTGGACTTTATATGTTATATGTTTATGTTTTAATTAGAGTTATAGAGTTATAGACGTGAGTGTGAAAATGTGGAAGTGATTAAAGTAGGATTCGTTTTATTTATTATTTTTTCTTTTTATTATTATTTATTTATTTATTTTTTTATTTATTTAATTTTTTTTTTTTTTTTATTTTTTTTTATTTTACTATACCTTAAAGTAGACTGTTTAACTTCATACCCTTGGTTTATTGCTTGTTCTACTATTTATATAATTACCATTATACTATTACAGTAGGAATTACCAGGTTTATCCTAGACTAGTTTTTAAAATCATTCCCAGGGTTGTTTTTTTTTTTTTTTTTTTTTTTTTTAATCTTAGTATCTTAACTTAAAAGCGCTGAAGATTATTTCAAGCTTAAATATTGTTAATGAGAACATTTTCGGCAGATAGTATTAAGGATTTAACTGTAAAAGATATCTCTGTTTTAATTCTGTAACGCCGCTGCAGGGTGGGGTTTGTTTTGTTTTGGATGTGCTCTGTCTCTTCGTATGTCAGAGGACTGGAACATCGCGAAGTGGGGTCTAGCCTCATGTGGGGAGGCAAAATGGGGGGGGTGGGGGGATAAAGGGGGGAGAGAAGGAGAGCAGGTTATATCTAATCTATTCTTGTAATCCTTATAATTATAAATATCAATGCAACAACAGGCTAAAATGCAACAACTCATGGGGAATCTTGAAACTAAGATTAAAACTGCCATATTACCAATTAAAACTATAAATGACATTAAAAACTCAGAATCAATGTCTCCATGATGGGACAGTTAACTTTGTGAGCTGGAATGTTAAAGGCCTGAATCACGAATTAAAGAGAAAGAAAGTATGCTCTCACCTAACAGGCTTAAACGCTAAAATAGTATTTCTACAGGAGACCCACTTACTAACCAAGGATCAGTTCAGATTACAAAAAGACTGGACTGGCCAAATGTTCCATTCTAGCTTTATAAAGAAAACTAGAGGGGTGGGAATTCTCATACATAGAACAGTTCCATTTGTAGCATCAGAGGTAGTGTCGGACCCTGAAGGGAGATATGTGATGGTCATGGGCAATTTATATAACAGTAAAATGATTTTGATAAATGTTTATGCACCCAATGTTGATGATAAGGAATTCATGCAAAATCTATTTGCATCCATTCCCAATGTGAACACTCATAAAATTATAATGGCTGGGGACTTTAATTGTGTTTTAAATCCACTCTTAGATAGGACTCCTGTGACAGGGGGGACGACGTCTAATACTGCAAAGATAATTACACAGTTTTTAAATGATCACAACTTATCAGACCCCTGGAGGTTTCTTAACCCAAACTCAAGAACATATTCGTTCTACTCACCAGTGCATTATAGCTACTCAAGAATTGATTATTTTTTTATAGATAATAATTTCCTGCCTACAATTAAATCATGCAAATATGACACAATTGTTATCTCTGACCATGCCCCTCTAGTCTTGGAGCTAAAATCAATAAGTCCCTCATACTCACCTCGCAGATGGCGTCTTAACCCTCTTTTATTGGCAGACGAGAACTGCACAGAATTTATATCCAAACAAATCAGTTTCTTCCTAGAGACAAACACGTCCACAGAGGTTTCTGCAGGAACACTCTGGGAAACTCTAAAGGCCTTCTTAAGAGGCCAGATTATTTCATATCTTTCCCATAGAAATAAATTAGAAACCAAGAAAGTGTCAGAGCTAAGAAATGAAATTACTAGAATAGATGAAGAACAAGCCAGGCGTCCAAGTGAAGCTCTCCACAGGAAAAGGCAGGCCCTGCATACAGAACTTAACATCTTAACAACTAAAGAAACTGAACATCTTATTTATAAGTCTAGACAGCATTACTATGAACAATAAATGAAAGTTATCGCAAATATACTAATAACCCAATTGTGCTTTACTCACTCAGAATATGGAACCAAATTAGGAAGCATTTTAAGATGGAAAATCTTTTATCAGTGGCACCTCTGCAAGGGAACCACCTCTTTCAACCTTCGCAAGTATATCCAGTTTTTAATACCTGGAAAAGTTTTGGGATTAAAATGCTCAGAGATCTTTATATAGACAACATATTTACATCTTTTGAACAATTACGTTCAAAATTTAACCTCCCAGCTACACATTTCTTTTACTATCTTCAAATTAGAAATTTTGTAAAACAGAAATTGCCCAATTTCCCCCACCTTGCACCCTCCACAATGCTGGAAAAAATACTGCTCAATTCCGAGGAAACAAACACTATTTCCGCAATATATAAAATCTTATTAGAGTCCCTACCTTTCAAAGACCCAAGAGGACATTGGGAAGAAGATCTCTTAATCAATATATCAGAAAAGCAGTGGAAGGTAGCAAAGCAGAGAATTCACTCGAGTTCTATATGCGCAAAGCATAGAATTATTCAACTAAAAATTATATATCGAGCTCATCTGTCTCGCTTAAAACTGTCCAAAATGTTTCCAGGCCAGGATCCAACCTGCGAGCGCTGCAACCAAGCTCCTGCCTCACTGGGTCACATGTTCTGGGCCTGCACCAAACTAACATCATTTTGGACAAAAATTTTTAAGTGCCTCTCAGACAGCCTTAGTATCACAATCCCTCCTAACCCACTAACAGCTGTGTTTGGTGTCCTTCCAGATGGACTGGAATTGGAGAAGGACAAGCAAACGGTGATTGCATTCACTACACTCTTGGCACGCAGACTTATTTTGTTAAATTGGAAGAATCCTAATTCTCCTCTTATAAGTCAGTGGGAAACCGATGTTTTATATTATTTGAAATTGGAAAAAATCAAATTTTCAGTTAGAGGATCTGTACAAAATTTTTTCAAAACATGGCAGGATTTAATCAATATTATTTTAGAATAAGAGAAATAACTATTATTGCATTTAACTCCCTTCTCCATCTCTTATTTATATAGATATTTACTTCTCCCCTTCTTTTGTCTAATGTTGCCTTATTAAAAAGCTTAAAGAAATTTTCCTTTAGCTAAGCTCTCCTTCTCAGGGGTGGGGTTTGATTTGTTTTCAAATTTGTTGGGTTATAAATTGATCTGTTTGTATGGAATGATTACAATGAAAATTAATAAAATAAAAATATTAAAAAAAAAAAAAAAAAAAAAAAAAAAAAAAAAAAAAAAAATTGCTGTGTCATGGTTAAATGTGTCCATTTGCACTTTACAGTGTCATTCATTCTCAAAAGAAAATTTCACACGAGTGGAAGCATTATATTAATAGACTTTGCAGAAGATTTTAGATTAATTAAATAAGTGCCTACTGTATTTGGCTTATAAGTTTTCCAAATGTAAGCAGTGGGTTTACAAGGTGCATTCTGAGCTTCTTCTACCTTTTTTTAAATCTCAGATTTATAATTTAAAATTAGAGAGACAATTATATTGGTCGTTTGCAATTTTGCATAAAGAGTTTTAAGTATAAATTTAATGTATACATTAAAGCATTCTGCATTTTAATAATGCCTAACTAATCTTTTAAAGGAAAAGAAAAACTCACACACATTCAATTTACTGAAATGCTGATCAGATATTGATGATGCATGCTGTAAATTTGCCTGGTTGACCACAATACCTGCTTTGGATTGATGGAAACATATTTGACTGACATTGGAACAAACATATCTATTTGTATGTTTTCTATATATTTTTTTTATATAATTTGCTTGAACATTCTGGTTGATTTTGCACCCTCTCTCGATGCCGTGGGGAGGGGGTGGGGCCCTCCTCACTCACACACCAGCCTCAGGGTGTATCTTACATCCACTTAGCTACCAAATAATGGAACTACTTAACGGATTTAGATCTTTTTTTTTTTTTCTAGAATTTGCTTGAACACTCCAGTTGTTTTTGCAACTTTTCTCATTGCGCCAAGAATCATAGATCGCTTACAGGAGCAATATATTCGTGCTAATCCGAGACAGAGGCTGCAGACTGAAGGGAGGGGGAAGCGTGATGTCAGGAGTGGCGAGTCGGTCTACCTCTGTGTTTTGGAGCGTAACTTGCCTCCACTTAGCTAGCGATACCTTTTTGTTTATTGATTTTTAAAGTTTGTCCTATTTCACTACTACGTGGGCGCAGCCGCAGGGAACGGCTAGTTTATTATAAAATCTAATACAGTATATTGGTAATTCATTTATTTAGGACTTATCAAAATAAAAATGATTAAAATATGAAATCAAAAAGTCTATCATTGGCTTATACATGATGCAGGAACCTCCCAGAAAAATTTAATAGTTCACCAAATATTTTTTGTCCACAATCACCTTAATACAATGAAACATTAGACATGGTTAGGTCACGTCAGTATGGGGAGAATGTACTGGTACAGCGCATTGCCACAGCCACCACAAGACGAAACAGCTTGGGATCCTGGTTGGCAACCCCTCCAGGCAGACACGTGGTCCAGTCCCACCCTCTGGAAATAACCTTCTATCTGACACAGTACCAAAGGAGTCCAGTCTTCATCTTAAGTCACTGGATAGTGTCCATATTTCACAACCATATAGGAAAACAAAAAGCACCAGAACTCTTAAAAACTTGGACCACACACGCCTTTTCAGTGACCTCATGACCCCCATGCTCTCCCAATCAGTCTACTGACTTCCTAGGATTAGTCACCAGAGACATGAATGTCACTGCCGAGGTAAGTAAACCTCTCGACAAGGCCTACACTTTCTCTGCAGACAGACACACTGCTGATGGCTGTGCCCAAGAGGTCATTAAAGGCCTGGCTCTTGGTTTTTATCCATTGCGGTTGCAAGCCTAGACACTCAAGACTGCTCACTCAGTTTGTTGTGAGCCCCAAACAGACCCTCCATTGACTCCGTGAAGATCATAGCATCGTCGGCAAAGTCAAGATTAGTGAATCTCTCTTCACCAACAGATGCCCCACAGCCACTGAGCCCACGACACTGCCCAACATCAAAACTATGCAAACATTGAACAGAGTAGGAGCAAGAACACACCCCTAACAAACCCTAGAATCAACTGCAAAAACATCGTGTGTCAAACATTAACTGCCAAATTGCTAAATATTATTTCTTAGTTAATATAGACAGGTATGTATACTCTATATTGTGAGTAGCCTATATCACATATTATTTATGTTATTATGAGCTTCAAAAAATTAACATTAAGAAGAAAAACATAAAACAATTCACTAAAGTATACTAGTTATGGGAAGTGATTTACAAAACCCTAGAATGATCAAAATTAGCGTTGTTTTTACTGTACCAATCATTCCATATTCATCTAAAAAGGCTTCATAAATGAAATTTATTTCAACAAAATTCAAGCACTGTTTCATAAACTATTTATGGTACAGTAATAGTCTATTAAAACAGAAATCAACCTCAGGGTCCAGAAACAATGCTAGGTATATGTAGCTAAATGTAGTTATATTAACAGCAATAAAAAATCCATTGTAATATGCATAATATTAAAATAAAAATTTGTTTTATTTATGACTGTTGTCAATTGAATGTTGCCTTTAAATTGCCACTAAAAATATAATTGAATTTTTTTTCCTAAACTACTATTTATCACACTTTTACTTTTCTGAAATATTTCATATACAGTATATTGATATAGAGATCAATTTTGTGAGGTTTATATTTAACTGTGGTTAACACATGACAAGATGCTGAATCGTTGTTTGGGACGCACTGAAACCACAACTAGGGAAAAACACCCATACGTTTTAATATCTAATTAATTCAATCCAAATAAGACATAATTGGATAGAATTTCTTTAAAACAAGCAGCATCTGTAGTGCATTAAGAAAGAAAACAGTTGGAAAAGTGAACAATCATTGTTTTTAATTGATATAATGTAACAGCTTAAATTAAAAAAAGCAAAATGTTCAAAGACCTTCTAAAACAGCATTACAAGAAAATGGCACACAAATTATGGGGCATTGAATTATGGGTCTGAAAATAAATGTACGGGAGCAATGCAATGGCTAAATATTCTTGCATTTAAGGAATATCAAGTACAGTAGCTCCTGAAAAAATGTAGACAGTGAATTGCTTGGGTCTATATTCACTCTTTTGTTTGATATAGAACAGTAAAGATCCAAACAGTAACAATTAAAAAAGGTAACACGTGGAAATGGTATAAGAATTATAAACTTGCCATGACACAATTTGTAGTACTCTTTTACATTATTCAAATCAATTTGATTGAAAGAATTAGATTCTCACTGCAGTGAAATTAGACTCAACTCCAACTAATTGCCAGTATTCATAACATGAATTAAGCAAAGAATGATGACTTTAACAATGAAAGGTCACTTTCATTTCCTCTTCTTATTGACCATGCTGAAGGTGAGAGAGCTGTCTGGGACCATTAGAAAAAACTATTATCACCAAACACAAACATGAAAAAGGGTACAAGGTCATCTCCAGAGATCTTGAAATTCCTGCTTCGACAGTTCACCATGTTATTAGGAAGTCTGCTGCTCATGGAACCATCAACAACATTCCAGAACATATAGGAAAAAGGAAATTAGCCAAATAAGTCTTCAAAGGTTGGTACAAACTGTTGATGAAACACCATGTAACACATCCAAAGAGCTTAAAGCTGATCTTGGGTCATGGCTTTAACTTATGCTTACACCACACCATTTATGAACCTGAGAAGGGCAAAAACCAAGGATCCAAATAAGAATCAGAGCCACAATCTAGATCAGATTATTATGAGAGTGGATGTGTGCACAGATATGCCATGGGATAGACTGGCACCATATCCAAGTTTGGTTCTCTGCTTGCACCAAATTGAGAGGCACCCATTTCATACAACCATGAACTGAATAAGCAAGTTACTAATTTAATGAATGGATATACACATATAAATTAAATGAGCAAGTGGGTCATCATGCAACTGTGTTCCAGTGGGCACTTAAATATTTGGCTGTGTGTGAAAATAAAATGAAAGAGTAAAAACCAAAAAAATAAGACCCAGATGGCAACTCATATAAATACAATGCATAATATTATTACAATAACTCAGTCTTCACAGATGCATTAATTTGTTTTTATTGTTCCTGTTGCATCAATTAGGCACAGATGTTTGTGACAATGAATACTGTATGTTGATTTTCATACTGCATGCCTCCCAATTCCACCATTTTAAAACTGTTTACCCAAAAAGCACAACAGGTCATTAAAGACTTCAAATAGTTTTGTGCAGTGAAACTCCAGAAACTAATTAATTAAATGTAATAAAAAGTAAAATCGGTGAGCTCATCCAGAATCCTAAATCCATACTCAGTAGCTTAGGAATCAGAAGTCATATTAAAGGAAATGTATTGGTAAGACAAACAAGTGAGACTGAAGAGAGTGAAAACCTACGCCCACTGTACCCTTTCATGGTCTACTTGAGTACACAGGGACTAAATAATATTGGTACTAGAGTTAGAAAAATATTTTTCAAGAAATAAATATACATGATGAATTTATTAAATTACAAATTTAATAATGTATTCCTTATTGGTTTTATTGAAAGTTATACAGTAATCCCTCGCTATATCGCGCTTCGCCTTTCGCGGCTTCACTCCATCGCGGATTTTATATGTAAGCATATTTAAATATATATCGCAGATTTTTTGCTGGTTCGCAGATTTCTGCGGACAATGGGTCTTTTAATTTCTGGTACATGCTTCCTCAGTTGGTTTGCCCAGTTGATTTCATACAAGGGACGCTATTGGCAGATGGCTGAGAAGCTACCCAGTTTACTTTTCTGTCTCTCTTGCGCTGACTTTCTCTGATCCTGACGTAGGGGGATTGAGCAGGGGGGCTGTTCGCACACCTATACGATATGTACCCTCGTCTAAAAATGCTGAAAGATTATCTTCACGTTGCTATCTTTTGTGCAGCTGCTTCCTGAAACGACATGCTGCACGGTGCTTCACATACTTAAAAGCTCGAAGGGCACGTATTGATTTTTGATTGAAAAACAAACTCTGTCTCTCTCTCTCTTTCTGTCTCTCTCTGCTCCTGACAGAGGGGGTGTGAGCTGCCGCCTTCAACAGCTTTGTGCCGCGGTGCTTCGCATACTTAAAAGCCAAACAGCCCTATTGATTTGTTTGCTTTTCTCTATCTCTGTGACATGATCTGCTCCTGACGCGCACTCCTTTGAAGAGGAAGATATGTTTGCATTCTTTTAATTGTGAGACGGAACTGTCATCTCTGTCTTGTCATGGAGCACAGTTTAAACTTTTGAAAAAGAGACAAATGTTTGTTTGCAGTGTTTGAATAACGTTCCTGTCTCTCTACAACCTCCTGTGTTTCTGCGCAAATCTGTGACCCAAGCATGACAATATAAAAATAACCATATAAACATATGGTTTCTACTTCGCGGATTTTCTTATTTCGCGGGTGGCTCTGGAACGCAACCCCCGCGATGGAGGAGGGATTACTGTATACTTTATGCTTTAACAATTCCCTTACCAAATAAACTCAAATTTTAATCAGTTTAAAGTTACTATATGTATCATACTATCTTCTTAAAAGGTCATTTTCCTTTAGTATAGCAGGTGGCTTTGCCCCCTGCTCGCTTCGCTCGCCAACTCCCATGCCCGCGCTATGTGCTAGTCTCTTTGCGGTTCTGTCGCTCGCGTATCGGGATGTGGTTGTACAATTTAAACCAATTTTTATTTTCAGGGGAATTGTTACAATGCAATGTATAACTGCTCGTGATTGAATTTCGTTTCTTGCTCTCTATTAAATAAAGTTACTTTTTCGAATGTTTGGCTCTGAGATTTGTTACTTGTCTTTGCAAAAGCTATTCTAACGGTTTTAATACGAATGGCATATCAAGATCTCCTTTGTTGTCTAATGTTATCTGTGGAAGATGTACTACATTACATTTCTTGGATACATCCTCCTTTCTACAGTAATTCGTGCGGTGGAAGACCGTACGGTGTTAACGGTTGTAGTTATTCTTCGGGATATTGTAGTTGATGTTTTCATCTTCTGCACAATCACCACCAACTGCTTCAGCATTGTCTACGAATACGCATTTAACTAATTTGCCGTGTAACCGATCGACATTTTTGGCATTAATTCATTTGACTTCATCGTTTCTCACTGCTAGGATTGCCCGTGTACTCATTTTTTCTGTAGATAACCCTTTGTGATGAAATTCTTCAATAAGATTTGGACATACTGCGTCTTCTATAATTGGGAACTTCAAGTGAAGAAAATGTTAAAATATATAAGAGCTGAGAGAGCAGAAAATGTGTCTGTCAAAAGCAATCACACGAATGATAGATGAGATTACTGTGTGCTTGGTTGAAAATGGTTGAGAGGAGGGCGTGACTTGAAAAAATCTCATGGCCAAGGTCTCAACTCGTGGAACTTAAAAAAAATCTTCCAAAAAGTCTCGTCTCATTGCAGGATTTTTTTATTATAATAATGAGATATGTACAGCTTTGTTTTGTGCTAGTTGTGCAAATGAAGCCTGAATGCCCTATTGTGTAACCTCAAGGAAGCCATCAATACAGCAGTAAACTTCCAAAACTCTGATCACTAGACAGAAACAAAAATAGCTATACAACCCAAACATACAAATCTAAAACAAATTTCTAGAGGTGCAAGATGGAAAATCAATTGCTAAATAAATAATTCCCATTTGTCAGTGACCTTATTAATGATCCATTTCTTAAATGACAAAATAATAATACACTCAAAGAAATTATCCTGGAAATTCACACATCTACAGGAGGTGCAATTTTGAGCAAACAAAAAAAATATTAAAAAGATATTTTTGTTTTTTAGCCTGTTTAAGACAAATCTATTTTTTACTCCAAAACTGAAAAATGTTCTGCTACAAATTTTGATTTTTCAGAAACAAAAATCAACTGTGAAGGTTAAATATGGCTGTTTGTACTTATCCTGTGAAACAGTGGTGTGTTGCTCTACAACTGCTACAGCCAGAGTACATTTAAACTCTCAATGAATATCACTAAAATAAACAAGTAGGAAAATGAAAGGAATGAAAAAAGTTACAATGCAAATAAGCTGTTACATTACTTCCACTTTGTGCAATAAATATTGGTAGTGCAAGAGCTAGAAGCTACCGCCAACAAGCATAAAAAAAAAGAATTCCATACAGGTATTAAACAGATATTAGACTGCCATCTTAACCTTTTCTAAAGAAAAATACACTATTGGCAGCTTTACAACCATACACAAGTACCATGTTTAGTTTTTTTAGAATATTCAATTTTTGGCATATTAATGTGGTCTGAAATTCCATTATAATGAAAATTGAAAGTTTTGTCTCAAGCTTTGCAACAGCCATATAGGATAATATTGTCATGTAATTTTCAAACCCACTTAATGCAAACCAGGGTCGTGGCAGGGGGGGCTGGAGCCTATTACAATCAGCAAGAACAAACCCTGGACAGGGCACCACTCCATCGCAGGGCAAACATAGACACACCCACACACCAAACACACATGCAATTTAGTGTCGTCAATTCACATAACCTGCTTATTTCTGTACAGTGGGAGAAAACTGGAGCACCCGGAAGAAACCTATGGAGACAAAGGGACAACATGCAAGTTCAACACCGGGAGGACACAGAACGTGAACACTGGTCTCCTTGCTGCAAGGCAGCAGGGCTACCACTGCTCCATTGTGCTGCCAGGATAATATTGTGCTAATTTGTATTTGGTTGTTATGTTAGTGGGCGGCATGGTGGCACAGTGGTAGCGCTGCAGCCTCGCAGTAAGGAGACCTGGGTTCGCTTCCCGGGTCCTCCCTGCGTGGAGCTTGCATGTTCTCCCCGTGCCTGCATGGGTTTCCTCCTGGTGCTCTGGTTTCCTCTCACAGTCCAAAGACATGCAGGTTAGGTGCATTGGCCATCCTAAATTGTCCCTAGTGTGTGCTTGGTGTGTGGGTGTGTGTGTGTGTCTGTGTCCTGTGGTGGGCTGGCACGTGGCCCGGGATTTGTTCCTGCCTTGCGCCCTGTGTTGGCTGGGATTGGCAGACCCCCGTGACCCTGTGTTAGGATATAGCGGGTTGGATAATGGATGGATGTTATGTTAGTTTTTGTCCCCCCCCCCCCCCCAGTGCCATATTTTGGGGTGAAGGCATTGGCACCTCCCAGATCGAAGACCAGCCCATCGTACAGTGCACACAAAAGTCAGCTTTGCACACTCTGTTAAGACACTTCAGAAATATGAATCAAAGGAAGAGTCCAAGGTGGGAACACAAAATAAATATTTGTGGTGAGAAAGGGATGTATAATTTTTACTCAGAAGGAAAACAAGGCCAGAACTGATCCCAAATCCTATAGTCCCCAGAGACAATACATGGAACTACTAGCTACTGCACCATCAAATTACTCTATACTAAAAAAAATAATTTATTACACGGTTTAGGATTAACATTTAATATATTTTATTTTACCTGTTGTGTGGCTAAAATCAGTAAGGTGCTTGTGAGCTAGGCTGCCAGTATATGAACGACCAATTTTCTCCATGGTGAGTTTGGTTGCTTGCTCCACCTCCTCTTGTTGTCTCTTTGTTTCTTTTGTCTGTTTTTCCATTTTATCTCTATAGGAAATAACCAATTAAAATAAATTTAAAAAATACCAAAATATTGCATGAAATATTGCATGATATATTAACATGCAGATAACCTTTTTCTGATGAATGTTTCCATCCAATCATCCATCCATTTTTTATAAACCAACTGCCTAAACCCATCCTTGCTTCACCAGACATAAAAATTACCAACTCTTGACACATTCATATGGGTCAGTATACGCGTGTTTAATGTTTATATTAGTATGCACTGATTGTACATGACTGTAAAAGGTCCTTAATATCCACCAGCTTGACTTTGTGCAAGTAAAAACAAAGTAACTAAGAATGTTGGAGGAAACTAAAGTACCCAGCAAGGAGGACACAAGAAGTTTAATGGCCAGTAATTTGTGCTGCACACTTCTATTTGATGCTTCTAAAGAATTTAATTCATAAATTGGTATAGCTATAAAGTATAGCAGTGTCTAGTGCCTGAGCCTGTCCTACTATAAATTGTATCCAATTATTCTAATAAGAAATCAAAATAAATTATCTTTAACACAAAATTGTTTTTATATAAATGAATAATTTAGACATTATTTAAAAAAATAAAATCATGAACCAGCCTAAGGTTTCTGGTGCAGCAGATATTATCATTGCACCACTGGTCTGCTCTCAACCTTCCAGCCCTTTCAGCAAACCTCTAACCTTGTTCAAACATCACCCACTAATAAATCATTCATATTTACTTGCTGACACAGAAAATCACACCGGGAATAATTTACTAGATTTTATATGGCAAAACTGTGTCACTATGTCCATAATGTCACATACCTGTCATTTGACTGAAATACTAAATGCGAGATTAAAGATTTGAATCTTAGTACTTGGAATAGATAGGAGCAGCTGCCCTAACAAAAAAAAAAAAAAAACACTATCTAAAGCGACCTGCTAGAACAGTGTCTTAAAAGGTCTTCCAATGACTTGGTCAGATTCCTTACAGTATGTTAATCAGAGCAGTGCTTGAAGTTGGCCAGTACTCACCAGTACACAGTACTGGCACCTCCTCTAATTTCAATATACGGCACCAGAACCTTTTTTTAGTGAATTGGTGAACACAGGAATCTCTCTGCAAATCTTCAAGGTGGACCAGCATTTCCTCCCCCCAACTTCAACTGAGTGTTGACATATCCTGGCATTTGAAGCTTCACAGGGGACCCCTAACTACTTAATTGAACTTTACTGTATTGCCATAAAGTACATCCAGTAATTTAGTTCCACTTCAAGCACTGTATCAGAATGAAAATTTGGAGGACTTTTCTGCAACTAACTTGACACAGCTAGAGCGAATACGAAAAGAGAAACTAGCCAATACAAATCACAAAACCCAAATACAAAAAGATTACAGCTGTCAAGGGTTAGTATAAAAATGCACTGACCCAAGTAGAATAATACATAATAATTAAAAATGATGACACCTAAATTATTTTTATTGTTAACAATTTTCCTTCTTTTAAGAGATTCAGTAAAGCCAAACATATGACTCAAAAACACAGATTCCCAGAACAATGATTCAAAATTACAGATAATGCAACTTTGAAGTATGAGGGAAAAAAGCAAATGGACTTTTTATTGCACTGCAACTTAGTTTTAGTATTTTATTTTAATAGCTTCTTACAAAAACCAATACATGACAAACTTCAAATGTAAACATTACTTATACACAAGAATAAAATAAAAAATTGTCAGCATCTTTGAACACAGTTAAAAGCACTCTCTCATTGATTTTATTCCCTTGATATATATGACATCACCACTGCAGAAAGAAAATGTGTGCAGTCTGTTAAAGAACAGAAGCATCAGCTACAGTATATAACATCATGTTTATTTTCAGGATCTAGAAGTTTTTAATTTCTGGCTTTTTTTTTTTGTTCATTTCATTAGGATCCCCTGGTCTGAAACCAATAGTTTTATTTTATGGATTTGTTTATATTGAAATTCCTGGGTACCACATGGTGATAATTTCATTGATATGCACCACAATACCATACTGTTTCCAACCTTTATGAGATCCCCTGTGTTCCATGTTGTAGTTATATGGGAGGATTAAAGTGTTTTGTTATGTGAGCTTTGCTTAATCTAAGGGCAGTCTCTGTACTATTGTTCTTATTTAATATATAGCTACTTTTAATATTTCTTTATATATTTTTTATATAATACTTTGAAAAAAGTTTAGAAAAGCTACTTTCAATTGCTTTTGAATATACTTATGTTTTTAACATGCAAGTACTTTTATGGTAGCAGTAGTCGTTTAAAGATTTTACTCTATACCGCCTTCCCAAATAACTGCTGCTTTAAATTTTGAAGAAAAAGATAATAAAAGATAGAAGAAAAAAGATAAACAAAAATGGTGACATGACTAATGTGAGATAATGTGAGAAGAGAGATCACATAAAGAAGGTATTCAGCAAACACATACAAAGTAAACATTTTACCTCTTCTGAATGAAAGAAGCTATAGATCAGCTATCAGATATGATGTCTGATCAACTCAATTATTAAATGCAGATCAAAGTGACACGATACATGATGTACACTTCTAGTAGGAAATGCCTACTCTGTGCTTAACCACTAAATGTTGACTAATATAACTATTTTAATGTAGCAGTTAAAGGAATGATCATATATGAAATTCAACATGCAAGTTAAAAATTAAAAACAGGATAAGATGTACCTTAGCTCTGAAAAATTACTGCTTCCACTCAGACCTAAAAGAAAGTTTAAAATCAACATATTATGATATAGAAAATAAAAATGACATTATGCTACATTCACCCATTTATTTTTATATTCAGAACAAATGGGGTGTAAGGGAACTACAGAACCAATACTAGTGGAATTGGAGGAGACAAAAAAATGTAGGCTTTTTAGGATAAAACGTTTTTTCTCCACTGTCAATTAGGGGCTGCCAGTCTTCTTAAAAAGCATGGTTTTGGAGGCGGTAAGCCATCCATTTAAATATAAGAACAACTAAATTCTACACAAAGGATACAGCCTATAATCAAAATCCTAAAACAAAATGATACATGCTGACAATTCTGAATGGTTTTACCTTTGAAAATATATCTATTTTATATAATTGTGAAAACTTCACTGTAATGTTAATGCTAATAAATGCAACAGCAAACTGCATATACTCTACAACATGAAAGTTTAAATGTGAAATAAAATATTTAGTTTGAAATAAATTTGGTATACTCAGGGCAAGAAAACCATTTTCTTTTCTGCACTGAAAATAGCTTAATATGAAAGACACATTCAACACACATAAATCCTGAAAGTGTTAAGAGGAAAAATATGTTTGTTTAGTTTACAAGTCCTCCTCATACCAGATGGAAAATATGACACAACAGACCAAGCATTGCAACAGTGAAGGAAGCATTTGGCAAAAAAAAAAAAAAAATTAACAGTAAAGATTAAATAGGTGTAAAGTGGTGGTAAGCATACTTGCTTATCACACAGTCATTTATGGTCTACAAATACAGGTACAAAGATGTAGGTAAAAAGAAAAGCAGCAAAAATGTACTGGCTTGCCATGCAGAAGAATGAACAAATTAAAAAAGGTGTTGGGTATAAGACAAAAGGAATGATACTGCTTTACTGCTTTGAGGATAAAGAAAATAATATTTAGATCAGTCTCAAATGGCATAAGAATGACAGAATGACTGAAAATTAGCAAAACATGAGTATTAAACAGTGATGAGAACGTTACATTTCCAAACTTCCTTAAAAAGAGAGATTCAATATATCTTGATATAACAATAGTAAGATGTTATTTAAAAATCCTATAAAAGCTTTAAATAATCATCAGATTTATTAACTTAGTGGACAATTGAGGACACGGAGAATTTCGGTTTTAAATTTTAACTCAGCATAAACATAACACGCATAAGTCTGCTTAGTCCTATTCAGAGTTATAGGAAGATGGAGCATATTTCAGCAGGTTTTAAGAACATTGTTTTGGAAGAGTGCCTTTGTGTTTTTTGCATTGCAGTGTTTTTATTTTTGATTTTGGGTAACCTTTATATTTTGGAACCTGTAGAACTCACTGAACCAATCAGCCTCAGTGTTGATGAAACATAGCCAACCCTATTTTATGATTTACTTTTCCTTTACTGAATTTTAAAATTAGCTTACTCAGAGTAATGATTTCATTAAACTTGTTCATCAAAAGTACACCAAAAATGGTCACAACAAATAGAAATTATTCAGTAAATGGGGTACAGCTTGCACTAAACATAGCATTCTCCTATAAAAGAAAAAGAAAAAAAAAAGCACAAATGATCTACTGAAACTAAAATAAGCACACCAATATTCCCACAGAGTGCACCGAAACTATTGCAATGAACATTTCTTCTTATATGTTATTGTTTTTCTTTAGTATTAAATAAATCGTAATTAACCACTGGCCTGTGGGCCTTGTAACCATTCTTGTTCTTATCATTATATTCTAGGGTCTTACTCAGATGTGCTTCTATTCTTAGTGTATCCAGAATTTGACAGGCTATATATTCTCCACCTCAGCAGGTCCAGGCTATCATAATGGTAGGTGGGAGGTTAGGATTTTTAATGTTTCTTTCATTGTTTAATATGTTGACAGTTTGGCTTTATTATTAAAACATTAATTTCCGTAAATCCAGCATTTTTTCTTTGTAAACTTGAATTAAACATCTGGTCACAAAAAGTGATGATTAATAAACCATTACCTGTTTAACTGATGTGCTGTGATTAATGTATAATTCTTTCTACTTTAGAATATAAAAATCAATCATTATTTCAAGATGCTGTATTTTGGAATGAAATCTTGGAATGGCAAAGAAAGCAAACACATTAGGGGGCAGGCTAAATATAAATAAAGACAACAAACAACAGGAAATTTTTGGATTGAATTGTAAATTTTGAAGAAATATTACTGCACTTTTAGACAGAGATAAATTGAATTTGGTACAAGAAATTAACACTTTTAAATCTTTTAAATATGGTGAAATGACTACATATGATATATATCAACTCTATGATTGTTTCAAAAATCATATATTAAAATTCAAATTGAAAAGCCAAGTTTAACTTGACTAAAACGCTGGCCATCTATACATCCATAATGTTTAAATTAAACAAATTTGGAAATTATCCCAAAGTGGCTTCTGAAATGAGTACTATAACTCTTTAAAAACTTTTCTTAAAATTTAAAGTAGATTTAAAGTAAATTTAGATGAGTACGTGTGCTGCAGATCCTTGCAAACTAATTTATCAATAGGGAAATATCATTTTGTAAACATATTTAGAATTTAAAAAGGGTGTATTTTAGAAGGTAATATAAAAGAATTGCTATAATGATATGAACTAATAACTATAAAAAATGTATTTGTGTAAAGTTTGCAAGGGATTTAGTTTTTCTTTGGAGTGTCATGCTGCTAAAACTTTTTTCACTTTTAAGTGTAATGGATCCATTCTTTGCCAGAACATACTTCTACTTTGGCATGATGAAAGATCTTCAAAGCTTCTTTCCATTTCCAGGGGAACTGGAACGTACTTTCACACTCGAGGCCCTCTCGCTTCTGTAACCAAAATTAAAGGCAAGTTAGCATGGCTGTAAAGTAAAAGAGGATTTTATGACTGCACACTTTGCTATTCAGTATTAACTGGTGATCTTAATGGTCATCTACAAAGCAGTTTTTTACATTAACTGTGCAAATGATGGAGTGAAAACAAAGTCAGAACTACTCCAAAATGAGATAATGTATCAAAAGAAAACACAAAGAACAAAGTGGGCTTTAAGTGAGCTTTAACCAGATAACATATTGTCATTAGTCATTACCTCATATCAGAAATAGCGCTGTTGATAAAACAGCATATCAGTTTGAGAGTTTTATTGTACAAAGAAACATATACAGTACAACAAACATGCATACACACTGTAGAGTTACTTAAGGGGACAGACTAACAAAATAAAATATCCTACCTGCACCAAGCCAAATAACACTGTAATAATTAAAACATGAAGGGGTCAAGATTAATTTCTATTAAGTAATGTTTTGTCTTACAATCAGACAACCCTTGGTCTGCAAGAAACTTCAAAACCTATCATTATACTGTATGGGGAGGGATACCAGGATTAGGAAAGGCCTTAAGTGGCACAAAACAGGATGCTCACGTTTTATAGTCCATTGAAGGACAATATCCCAAGGATTAATAAGGTACCCCTGATTCTAAAACTGTTTCTGGGAGTGACCTTCAACTAAATTGTGTTGTTTAAATATCCACTTTCTAATTTTTGTAGGGATAATTGACACAAAGGAAATGCTTCAGTAAATGAAGATTACATCAGTCACAAATTATGCTTAATGTGGGTTCATCTAAACAAATATGATTACTGAAATAACTAATCATTTGTAAGATCACTTTGCTGGTTGGGAAGACTCAGATGCTCATAATGCTGGCTACCACAGATCAGAAAACAGTTCTTAGTTACTCTGAAAGAAAACAGAATTTTGAGGAATATTTGCATGGAGCATCAGTAATATGGACCACTAAACCTGCTCATGTTCCCAAGTACTTGAACCTTGGGCGATGTTGGCTTGGAAAAAAAGGGAAATAAACAATGAAGAGGGAAAAAGATAACATTATATTTGTGCACTGATTCAGGATACAAAACTTGACAAAATGTCAGATTAATGCAAAAGGAGGAACCTTCATTATGAACAGTCTTTGAAGACAACCAGGAATACGATGGTTGAGCTGCAGTGAATAAACTCCTGATATGAAGAGCAATTAAGAGTAAATAGCGACTTAAGAAGGAGAAAAGTGTATGTGTGATATACTAAAAGAAGTCCTGAATCCTTGTTTGTCACAGGGAAGGGCTCTGGTGGCGCTGTTATGGGATGCAGCACATTTTCCTGGTACGGTACAAGCCAACTGCTTCCCTCTGAGGACATGGTAAAGACCAAGAAATACTAAGCTTCAGTCTAGTGAAATGTGATCCTTTTTGTCAGTATTAATTGATACAGGTTAGAAGATTAATTGGGTCCAAGTAGAAGCTCAAGTGGGTTTGAATTAGATGTGTGGCTACAGAAAAACATTTTTTATAAACAAGAAAAGGTCATTATTCAGTTCATTAAGTTTCTTTGACTTGGTAATAGCTATGACGTCCAGATACTGTATTTCATTTAGTCATTTTCTTTGCTTCCTTGTGGATTCAGTGTCCTGAGGATCTAATGCACAGTCATTCTATGTGTGTGTTCACACATTCTACGAGTTTGCATACGTCTTCTTTTCACATCCCCAGAGATATACTAGTAAGATTATTTTGTTAATCCACATTGGCCACAAGTGTTATGAATTGGATCTGTGACGATCTCTGGCATTCTGTCTAGATAAGTTTTGTGATTCGTGCTCCAAGGATAAACTGCAGGCACTACATTCCTAATTGGAATAAGGGGTTTTGTAAATGTTATATATCAACACTTTTAAATATGGTAATGCATAGTCCTTTTACTGAGGAATTCATTCCTGGTTTCTGTCTTAACTGGACTTGCACTAAATTTTCAAGTATATCATTTCCCATTTAGCTGATGCAATTCTGGTAGAACAGATTTATTTATGCCTTTGAAACATTTAAAGACCTGGCCTAAGTCTTCAAATAAAAATCTCTATTCACTGCCACAGGCAGGCAGTGTTGTCAAGTGATAAACAACTAGATTCTTAATTACAAGTTTGACCAGTGTGTTTTAAACGCAATATACTTTCTATGCTTCAACATTAAAAAGATAACTGTGGTATTATGGGCCTGTACTCTAAGTGGCCTTCAAATGGTGCTTTGCTGACAAATGTGGTATATGAAATAAAAGGTTCTCTCATTAAACCAAGACATGCACTTTTTTCAGCTTTTAACGTTGCTTTATCTTTTAGCAATATGAAATTTATTCTGTACTCCAGACATTCACTTACTAGCTTTTGACATAATGCTGACTGTTTTAGAGTTTTTATTACATAACAACATTTTATTTGCTTTTTTAAAACAATTTACATCTTTGCCTGAAGATTGTGAAAGCTTTGTCAACATTACCCCCCCCCCCCCCACAAATTTTTCCAGGCATTGCATCATACAAGTCAGCAGAACCCACAAATATTCCCTTTACAATTTACCAATTGGCATTTGCCTAAATGAAAACTGCATTCCCTAAGTACATGACAAATAGAAAAGGCAGAAAGATGAGTTATGTTATGTCAGAGAGCAAAAGACAGCACCAATTGTTGTGTTAGCATTGGCGTCCAATATGATACTGTTTACAAGAGGTGAAAAGGCAAGCAAAAATTCTCAAATAAACCCCCATGGTCGGCCAAAAAGCAAATTAGCAAGATCTGTTGTTATTTGAACTACCTAAGCCACAAAACGTACATTTCAAAACTTAAGTTGATCTTCACATAGTAGAGGACACTATTGGGGCTTTACTTTATTACATTCTTTTGTTCTAGTATAGCCTTGTTTCAGGGCGGTTCAGAAACTGTGAATAGTCTGTCAGCTTCAAGCATTAAAGGATAAGTTATACAGTTAGGTCCATAAATATTTGGACAGAGACAACTTTTTTCTAATTTTGTTTCTGTACATTACCACAATGAATTTTAAATGAAACAACTCAGATGCAGCTGAAGTGCAGTCTTTCAGCTTCAATTCAGTGGGGTGAACAAAACAATTGCATAAAAATGTGCGGCAACTAAAGCATTTTTTTAACACAATCCCTTCATTTCAGGGGCTCAAAAGTAATTGGACAATTGACTCAAAGGCTATTTCATGGGCAGGTGTGGGCAAGTCCGTCATTATGTCATTATCAATTAAGCAGATGAAAGGCCTGGAGTTGATTTGAGGTGTGGTGCTTGCATGTGGAAGATTTTGCTGTGAACAGACAACATGCGGTCAAAGGAGCTCTCCATGCAGGTGAAAGAAGCCATCCTTAAGCTGCAAAAACAGAAAAAACCCATCCGAGATATTGCTACAATATTATGAGTGGCAAAATCTACAGTTTGGTACATCCTGAGAAAGAAAGCAAGCACTGGTGAACTCAGCAACGCAAAAAGACCAGGGGGGTATTTTCCGTACGTCACTTAAATCATCCGAGATCAGGTGCCTCATCTTGGATAAGTTAATGCCGGTGACACTCATCCGGGATAGGTCGGTTTTTCAAACACAGCCGTGTAGTAGATTAGTTTAGCTGGATCTAATCATCTGAGATGAATGTGCGCGCCTGCGCTGAGTGAAAAGCCCATATATTGAGTCTAGAAAACATGATCAGCAAGTCTTTGATAGGCTGTAACAAAATGACGAAAGAACGGGCACATTTTTTTTTTCACACACGCGGCACAAGACCTTTTATTCGAAGGACATGAAGAATTTCAAGATTTAATATGCACAAGGGATAACACTGCAAAAAGCAGCCCAGACCAGAAAAGACGCCTGGCAAAAAGTGGCCGACAAATTAAAAGCTAAGTAGTGTGCATTGTAGTTACTGAATGCAGCGTTTCATCTCCTATGTGTCAGATTAATTATTATTTAATATGTCATAATTCCAGATCAAACGTGAGCACAAGGAGAACATTGGAGCAGGTTAAAGTGAAGTACAAGAATATACTTCAAACTGGTAAATATTGGTATATAACTATTTAAAGAATTGTTGACATAAATAATCATATATAATATAAAAAACATTCATTTTAAAGCTAATAAGAAGGCAGACAAGCAAAAAACAGCTGGAGGTCCACGCGGTCCAGACCTAACCCCTGCAGAAGAGTTGGCTCTCCAGCAAAATGCCCATCAACCTGTTTCTGAGGGCATTCCAGGGGGAAGCTCATCCTGAGAACCAGTGGCAGGATAAAGGATACATTTCAGGTAAAGGATGGTCATTGCATATATTTGTCCTCCATGTGTGCCATAGGTATGTTCCATATAGCCATGTTTTTTGTTGGGTCAGTTGCAGGGAATGTCATATCCCTTGAACCTGTGTCTGACCAAAAAGATATTGACGAAGGTCAAATATTTGATGAAGACACTGTGTCTGATTATTCATCAGGAGGAGAGGTTCATTTACCAAATAATGTTTGCTCAGACTCCACTCTGATCAGTCCCATGTGCCCCAATCACATTTGGAAATCCTGGTAATGAGAATGATAGGCTGATTGAGATTCTTCATGGAACTGTGGGTGTTTTAGCCTGTGTATTACCTACCTGCAATGGCATGAAATGCCTCTTTTATTGTCTGCACACGCAGGTGTCCAGGAAACACTATGAAAACCCGAAGGAAATATTTCACAGCCAAACAGACTTTACGAATTGCCTGGCAAACTGCACTTTTAGATAGATTTTCTGCATCGCCTACAGTATATAAAAAAGTGCCGCTTGTAAAAAACCTCAAAGCAATGCATACTGTCTGTGTGGTTGTGAGAGCCCGACTTCGCCTAGTTTGATTTCGAATATAAGGTGCTAATAAATCTTTGAGGTACAATATTCCCCCTCGGCTAAAGCGGTATGTTTCGAAAAGAATTTCCTCCAGGAGCAATAAAGGATCTTGCCGATCGCGCAAACCCCTCACTATATGAAATTCTCGTCTTATAATTTGCACACCAATATCAATTGGTCGCTCATTCATGAACGGCGAAGCCATGACTGAATGAATTCCACGCACGGACACCGATTACGTGTGTGAGCTAATCCTTGTTTATGTAGAACATTAGGATGTGTTGCTATGACAACACTTCCAGCAAGAGTTTCGAAAAACCGACAGATCCAGGATCATGCCAAATCGTCAACAATTACATCCGGCTAAATGACTAATCCACGTATGAAAAATACCCCCCTGGACATCCACGGAAGACAACAGTGGTGGATGATCGCAGAATCATTTCCATGGTGAAGAGAAACCCTTTCACAACAGCCAACCAAGTGAACAACACTCTCCAGGGGGTAGGCGTATCGATATCCAAGTCTACCATAAAGAGAAGACTGCATGAAAGTAAATACAGAGGGTGCACTGCAAGGTGCAAGCCACTCATACGCCTCAAGAATAGAAAGGCTAGATTCAACTTTGCTAAAGAACATCTAAAAAAGCCAGCACAGTTCTGGAAAAACATTCTTTGGACAGATGAAACCAAGATCAACCTCTACCAGAATGATGGCAAGAAAAAAAAGTATGGAGAAGACGTGGAACAGCTCATTACCAAAGCATACCACATCATCTGTAAAACACGGTGGAGGCAGTGTGATGGCTTGGGTGTGCATGGCTGCCAGTGGCACTGGGACACTAGTGTTTATTGATGATGTGACACAGGACAGAAGCAGCCGAATGAATTCTGAGATGTTCAGAGACATACTGTCTGCTCAAATCCAGCTAAATGCAGTCAAATTGATTGGGAGGCATTTCTTGATACAGATGGACAATGACCCAAAACATACAGCCAAAGCAACCCAGGAGTTTATTAAAGCAAAGAAGTGGAAAATTCTTGAATGGCCAAGTCAGTCACCTGGGGCCTCATGTATAAACGGTGCGTACACATAGAAATCTTGCGTACAAACGTTTCCACGCTCTAATCGTGATGTATAAAACCTAAGCTTGGCATAAAGCCACGCACATTTCCACGGTACCTCATACCCTGGCGTACACAATTTCTCCACTCAGTTTTGCAGACTGGCGGCACCCATCGTCAAAGCAGTGCTACTGTTCCTGTGTAGTTACCCTTTCTTTCTTAGACCCACATTCCTCACGCGGCTTTATAAATGCACTGAAATTAACTGCATATCGTTTATTAGTGTAATGCATCTGATGGTAATTAACCTGTAGCAATATAATGGTCCAGGGAATAGCCATAGTATTCCAAATACCATAACTGCTTTAGCGTTGTTACTCTCACTGCATCTTCTTCTTCTTTCAGCTGCTCCCGTTAAGGGTTGCCACAGCGGATCATCTTTATCCATATTACTTTCACTGCACCACTCGGAGTATTTATATCACTGTATCTGAGTGGGGAATCACAGCAGCAGAGAATTATCGGTATACAGTATCAAGCACGCTGCCTCAGCCACTGCAAAATGGTTCAAAGCCTTTCCTGTACGGAACTCGCGGTTCAGAAACAGTTTCATCCCAAGAACTATAAACGCACTCAATCAAGTGCTCCCTGTAGAACTGTTTGCACTTATAAGCACAATTACCCCACTGTAAACTTGCACTAGTTATAAAATTGCACAACCTGCGCCACTTTATAAAGCGCATAGGATGACGATATCATATTTAAGATGAAATGCAGCAAAATATGTTGATTCTAGTATACAGATAAAACTTTAACTTCATTTAAATAATCTGTATCGTTAATAATTAAACATGTGAGGACACGGTGCCGCAGCGCTAGCTAGTTCACAGATTGCTCCTGCCTTGCACTGTATTCTTGCTGGTGCTGACACGACACTGGAAGGATAGACGGATAGAATAATTAAACATGTACTACGAAGATATTTCAATATTCCTTAAACGTTTTGAAGAATCGGCATTCGAAGCTTACAGATGGCTTAACGTCTATTACAGAGCAGATTGTGTGGCGATTGGGTATTTGGAGAAAGAAAAGTAAGGACAGGAATTGGAGGTTAGCACGTTTGAAAGAGACAGTACTTCTGTAATAAATTATTTCATTGGAGGTCGCGCATGGCGCAGCAAGCCTCTTGCGTGAGATATGAACAGAGATATGAACAATCACTGCACCACTGTGTTCCCATGTTTAATAACATGCTTTCATTCCTATCATCATGAAAAAGACATCACGTATACATCTCAGTATTTTAATTATTCAGAGAGCTGTAATATCACAAATGTAATGGATTCTGAGTCCTGTCAGAGAAAGAGAAAGAACGGAAGCACGTAGTGATTCACACACATAGAGCACATAGATGATCAAACACAGAACAAAGCATTTAACGTGCTACTTTAGTTACGATGGGATTTGAGAAACTAGTAAATAAACTATTTTAAGACTAGGGGGCTCCGCCTCCTGCTTGCTTCGCTCGCCAACCCCTGGTGTTGGGAATGAGAAAGAGCGTGATGTATGAATGAGATATAGAATAGTGTGAAGGTGTAGATGATGCAAATAGAAAGCAAACAATAAAGTGTATGGCACAGTGTAAAGGTTTATTGGAAAATTTCTTTCCACACGCCGTTTAAGTGTAAAAGGTAATTCCAGGTCAGAACTTGTAAGGTCAATGAAGATGGTTATTGTCGTGAGCAGAGTCAAGTTTGTCAGAGCTTAGAAAGAGTTGTGTCTCTCCAGGAAGTAATGCAATGACTTGGGTATTTATGTTTTCCACATTAATATTTTTTGGACATAATATAGTGCGTTATGTTAAAAGGGGCATTTGGTCTAATGAGATTGCTGTTCCAAATCTGTCTGTAACTAAGTCGGCGCAGATAAAGGCTTGAGGAATTGTAATAATATCTGGGAGAAGTCTATCTGTATTGGTGAGTGTACCATCTCCCAGTTGTAATAACCAGTTGTTATGATCTGGATGTGGACATCGCATGTTTTGTACTAACTGTATCTTTTGAAAGCAATGCCAATTGTCTGAGTATTTTAAGGTGCACTGAACAATAGCTGAGCGCATGGAATGTGTAACAATAGCTAAGCACTGTGTAAAATCTCCTCGTAATAAAAGTACCTTTCCTCCAAAGGGAAGATTATTATTCATAAACGTTTGTAGAAGTTTATGAATGGTGTTGAGTAAGTGAGTGGATGCCATTGTACATTCATCAATAATTAACAGTTTTGCAAGACGGATGTCATGTGCAGTGCCACTGTTAATGTTCATAGTGGATATCGATATGTAGGATCTAATGCAGTTCATAAAGATTTCACTTTCAGGTACATCGTTAGTTAGAAGCTTCTGTAGATATTCAGGATATGAATGTAAAGGAGGCAGTCTAATTTGACCATTTTGATAACAACGTGTAAATTCATTACTTGTATTGCCAGTTGTTTCTTCAGGGAAGTTAAGTGAATGACAATGATTGCAAATGACATTCATTAATCCCAATGAATTTTCCTGAATAGTGGACTCATTATTGAATGCGTTGTCAGCCACCTTTATTTATTTTGTCCCTTTGCTGACTACGTGATTAAAGTAGTTAAAGCACATTTCGTGCTTTTTTCCCCACTGTGTGCCTATTTTTTTTCTCTGTACCCAAATAAGCTTTCATATGACACTCAGATGGTGGGCTACTAGTCGTCTTTTCACATCGACTTTGATATGTGACAACTTCTTTTTTATTTCAGGCACTGCGTGACTTTGTGAACTTGAGCTTTCGAGTTTCTCCGACACTATGTCACTAGATCAACTTCCTTTTGTTGATTATACCACTGTTTAAACCAACAAATAGTATGTTTTTCCTTGCCTCCACTTGGTATTCGCTGAAATTCTTATATTTTCCCCCCATGCTATTCCCATTGTCCTTTCACAGAAGGCTGAGCTTAAGGGCTATTTATATTGATTTGCATATTCAAAGAGGCGTAATTCTGGGAGGAGTTGAGGCAGGACAGAAGGCGTGTGCATGTGCGTTACTTTTCACGCTGATCGGGATTTATGTAGCGGAAAAACGTGGAAGTTTGCATACGCACAAATTCCTGCATCTGGATTTTTCTGTGCGTACGCACATTCCCGCTTTTGTGCTTACACCATGTTATAGTGTGAGTTCTATGCATGCCGTTATACATGAGGCCCCTGATCTTAACCCAATTGAGCATGCATTTCACTTGTTGAAGACTAAACTTCAGACAGAAAGGCCCACAAACAAACAGCATCTGAAAGCCGCTGCAGTAAAGGCCTGGCAGAGTATTAAAAAGGAGGAAACCCAGCATCCAGTGATGTCCATGAGTTCAAGACTTCAGGCTGTCATTGCCAGCAAAGGGTTTTCAACCAAGTATTAGAAATGAACATTTTATTTCCAGTTATTTAATTTGTCCAATTACTTTTGAGCCCCTGAAATGAAGGGATTGTGTTAAAAAAAATGCTTCAGTTGCCTCACATTTTTATGCAATCGTTTTGTTCACCCCACTGAATTAAAGCTGAAAGTCTGCACTTCAACTGCGTCTGAGTGGTTTCTTTTAAAATTCATTGTGGTAATGTACAGAACCAAAATTAGAAAAAAAGTTCTCTGTCCAAATATTTATGGACCTAACTGTATGTGAAGTAGTTCCTCAAAATGTTCACAGCCCAAAATGACTAAGAATTAAACAAAACATAATCTCTGATTTGTAACCTAAGGCTTCTTCAAAACATTTAACTTTCTTTCTTCAATTAACTGTCCCCCACACCATCTCACAAAGGCTCATTTCATATCAATGTACAGTACATATTGATATGGCATAACTTAACTATTGTGGGTAAAAATGTTCTTAGAACCTCAAAGGGAAACACAGAAGCAAAATGTACTTTACATAGTGCCTTTCTATACTATAGTTAAGACCTCCCAAAGGCTTTGCAATTGCAGAGCTATGGTATATGATTCAGAAATGAAAATTTTACAGTGAAACTCTGGCAGGTTGTTTCATTTAAAATTCATTGTGGTAATATACAGAACCAAAATTAGAAAAAGTTGTCTCTGTCCAAATATTTATGGACTGTATATTAACAAACATGGTATATATGTATGTGTCATGCACAATTGTGTTCGAAAGTTGAGCGCTTTCTATAAATTTTAAAAAATATATATATTGCCCGCACAAGTGCTTTATATTGTTGGCTGTGGGCATGGAGGAAAAGCTTAAAAACTTAGTAAATACATCCATTTTTCAAGCCATACAGTTGGATGACTGGTTGTTAATAGGTTCATAACTGAATAAGCATAAAACATGTATTCAAAAACAACTAAGTAATTTTGTCACAGCTGTCCTGAAGTCAAAACTCAGATGCACTCCTTCAAACAAGTTTCAAAAAGCAACAATTGAGTAGCCCAAATCAAAACCCTTCCAGCTTCTAAAGATAAGAGATGAGGTACTGAGAGAAATAAATTGCCCAAGTAGTCTGACTACTAAATAATCTTTGGATTGTAAAATAATTTGATATATATATTTAAAGAAATCTTTTATCAAATATGTCCTCACATTTTGCATCTGAATTCACTGTCTTAATCTTCTTTATTTATTTATCTGGTTTGTACAATGCTATATACTGTATACCCTGCCATTCTTTATTATATTCTGTAAGTGCCTTGAGCATGGGAAAGGCGCTATATAAATAAAATGTATTATTATTAGTTTATGCCAAGGCTAAAGGCTCAGGATCACAGGATAACATAGAATTTGAATTCAACACCATAAACAATTGGGACATTTTCATTAATAAAATTGGAAAACACATAATATAAGTTTAAGAGCCAATTACATTCACTGCGCTGATCTGTAGGATGTTCAATTTATTAGACAACTCTAAACTTGGTTGACTAAATGTAGAAATGAAAACAACTCCATGAAGTAAAACTGCATCTAGTTTCTGAACATGCTGTTTTCAGGGGCTATTGAACAAAGGTGGAAACAATACCTGAAATAGTACACCACTTCATGTATGGACACATTCATTTACATTTCCACACAAGCAATCAAAGTCATTCATACTGACCAAGCTTTCATTCATGGGTTAATTTTCTAATACAGCCATTAAATGAAAGAGTTGATGAAAGCCAGACCCTACCATTTTAGCATCAAGCGCAGGTCAATATCTAAATCTGGAACTGGAGTTCCAATCTGTCACAGGAAACAACTCTCACACACACAGAGAAATGTATGTCCACTCAGAATGGGCCAATTTCCATTTATTCAATTTCATAACCCAGATATTGCAACACACCATTGGCACAGAGACAGTGTCTAATCTAAAAATATTCAGTGAAACCCAAGAAACAGAAGGCAACTATGCAAACTGTGCAGACTTCATAAAGAGACTGAGCTGAAAGAAAAAAAAAAACAGGGATGCTTTCTGATTGCAGTACTAAACTCTACAACATTGACACCTGGGTAATAAATAAACATCAGCATTCATCAAGTTCACAATATCAGCAATGCTAAAAATGATTGATTACTTAACTGTTGCTTTACTAAAATTGAATAACAAATTACAAGACGTTAGTTGTAACAAGTGTTCATAGTTTTCTTCAGAAAAGGAGCTCTTTTATACTGAAGGATACACATTTTGCCATAACTACTGTGGAACTGCAACTCTAAAATGGATAGAGCTGGGTTGTGAATGTTCTGTTATAGGAATGTGTAAAAAAGAATGAATAAAAGAATTTAAATTCAAAATTTCTTAAAGAAAATTGTCTGAAACACTCATTGTTTAGTAACACGTTAAAAAAAAAGAGTTATTTTAAGAGTGGCAAGACTAAATCAGTAATATTGTAACCAAAAAGGTTTGGAAACCACTGATAATAAAAACACAGCACAATAACAATGAAAGTCGAAAGTCACAAATTAACTTGCCTGTGCCCTTTGAAGCTAGCAAAAGCGATGACTGGGAAATGAGCGAGTCAGTAGTGTGCCGAGCGGGACCAGTCATGGGGATGACACAAGCTGTGTTCTCATTTACGCTTACGTTAAACAAGGGGAAGAATCCTACTGATAAAAATGAATGTCTATTGACAGAAGTCATTATTAATGTATCACTCAGACCACGTAGCGCTGACATTGATACCAATGAAAGTCGTAACGGTATTGGACATGCTTCCTCCAATCTCGCCCATCACTACTGGGTAGAACTTAAGTCTGAACGGGATTTTTCCTAGCATTCTCAGGCGGCTCTATTATTTTTTTCGGGGGGGGGGGGGGGCGACATGCAAATACTTATAAGTACATTAATTAACAGAAAAACAAGTGTTAAAACATTTAAAGTGTATCAAAATTACGATGAGGTTATGTAATACTGCTTTACGTGTATGCGGCTCTACTCAAAGCCTAAGTTACATCTAAACCCACCGATTTACTCCACACCTAATAACCAGTAAAATTTAATATTGAACACTAATTGACTACGCAGAATTTGGATAAAGCCTAAAGCAAGTCCGAGCAGAGCAAAACACGGAGTTTGTAACATTTTTTTTCTGCGCCTACTATGGTAACACCGACAGTAAAAGTAATTTAGGACAGCAAAACGTAGGTTTATGCCAACGGCAATGTAACAAAGATTGAATATAGTGCATTATCAACATACTCCACACTTCAGTTAACCGGCGTAAAGTTCGCTTGACATTAGTTACCGAATATTACCACTTACTATTAGCAGCAATCGCTTGAGCGTCAATAAGATTTTTCCAAGGCACACCTAGACGCAGAGAAAAATACCTGGCCATCCAATCAAGCAAACATGGTGGAAATCACGCAAGGGGAGAGAAAAAGAGCAGTAAAAGTCGCGGTGGAAGTGTTCGTTTCCAAGACAACGGAATACGCTTAACTCCTCAACTGCAGGAACTCACTGTATTGATTTTTTTTTGTTCTCGTCAACCAGTTTGAACAAATCAGCAGAAACGCAATGGAGGGAACTGCGTTTTTTTTCTTTCTGTACCGTTGCATCGAGCACATTCGAATGCAATGAACTGACTAGAAAACACAATAGGCACCTGTCGTTGCCGCGACAAGCTTTCAAACGGTCGCGCTCCCTGTTTCAGTTTACAGGAAAGTGTTGCATGATGGGAAGTGTAGTTTCGCACTTTTAACGAGAGCAGAGCAGCCAGTAATCAATCGATTTGGTGAGCGCGTTCAATAATTTTATCTAATGGAAACGATTTATTAATGAAAGCCATTACTATTCAACTATAGGAAAAGAAAACTGAAAACACTTGTGTACATTTTAATGTGTTAGTGACAGTGTGTAATCATACAGTGTTTATGTGAAATTTAATACCAATTAAAGACATACACACACAGTGAAACACATTTCTACTGATCAACTTTTTTTAAAGATTCCATAAACATTTACCACCTTTGTCCATCAACGTCCTTATCCTACTTGATTCAGGCCAAGGCTGTAGAGAATTGCAGCCTATCTTACCTGCATTGGACACAAGGCATGGATCAACCTTAGACAAAACACCAGTTTCTCTCAAGACATAAGTACAATCCCCAAATTTAATCATTTGATATGTTACAATTTTAAACTCAGCAATTAACCTAATATGAATATCCTACAAGAGCACCTGGCGAAAACACAGACAATAAGCTAACCAGGAATGGATCTTTGGTCCCTGAAGTAGTAAGTGCTGCACCACTCTGCCAATCTACTTCCATTTTGTTATTAGTTACAGAAATACAGGCTTCTTTTCCCAAACAAATCTGGTGATCTGTGGTAAATTTAAGTATTTTTCAAGAGTTTCAAATAAATTTATTACCCCTTTAAAAATGGCAAAATCACTCACCACAAGTCCTGATGAAAAGTTCATCTTCAGAACAAAGTAACATGCAAAGCAAATCCAAGATGTGACTACTGTAAAGACTAAATCAGATGAAGGATAGAAGGAAATAACCATAGTACAGTATGCAGGATATGAAAGAATATGACAAAACTGTTAAACTGCCCAATATGACAAAACTGTTAAACTGCCCCACCCATGCTGCCTATAGTTACACCACTAATCAAAAGTTTGTGTTTTTGTTCCCCAAGGATTCCTAAGATTCAATGCAAGGTTTGTGTTGAACCCATGTAATGCTCACTGTAAGAAATATTCAATAATGCAAAAAATTAGAAGGGATTAAATTTTTTTCACTACACAGTAGGTTATCCATGATCTTATTATGCTTTTCAGATGACATTAACTCAATCTGATATACAAGGGCCTCTGTACTTGCTTAAAAAGTTAATGTCAACCGCTTTCCATGGCCCCACAGACAGTGTTGCAGCCGCAAATTATTTGTGCCCCAGTCTGACACCTGTTTGAGGTTTATTCTGCATATAGTTCAAAAGTTCTACTACTGTTCACTATCTAGTGTGTTGGGCCAATTACATCATTTCAAGGGATGTCTGCCAAGTCAATAAGCTGATTAAGAAGACAGGCTCAGATGTGGGGCACACAGTCAGTCAGCCCCCTGGAGGAAAAGAGAGAATGAAGACAAAACTGATAATTATTATGAAACATTCTAAACATCCTCTTTCTGGCACACTATCATTTGGTGCTTTTAGCCAATAAATTAGATAACAGAAGTATGTCAAGAAATGCTGCTGCGCTCCATTATACCAACAGCAATACACCTTGATAATGCCTCAGTGTTATATGTAGTCAAGTCAGAAGTTTTTCTTTTCCTCGTTTTTTGTAACTGTTGTGTGTGAGGGTATTTTTAATTGTTTCTTATAATATTTCTTTACTTTTTGAGCTTCTGCAAAAGCTAAATTTCCCCTTGGGACAAATAAAGTATCTATCTATCTATCTATCTATCTATCTATCTATCTATCTATCTATCTATCTATCTATCTATCTATCTATCTATCTATCTATCTATCTATCTATCTATCTATCTATCTATCTATGTCTTTTTCACAGATCTAGTTTTCTTCTATAATCTAATAGTACTCTATCTAATGCCTCATTTTATAAATAAGCATGAGTATCTATGATTGGTTCATTCCTGGCATTCCATTCCTGCTAAAAACTCTCTTGCTCCCTATAATGAAAAAATTGATTGATGAATGGATATTCAGTACTCTGAATTTCACATAACAGCTTTTTGCCTTTCACACATCATACCTCTGTCACTTATATGAGATATTGCCTACTCATCTTTAAATAACTTAATTCATTCAGCTCATGTGCTTGTCCGCAAAAACCCTTTCAGCTTTATATCACAATTTTATCAGTGTCCTTTAGAACTGACACTGTGAATATCCATCCATCCATCCATCCATCCATCCATCCATCCATCCATCCATCCATCCATTCTCTTCCGCTTATCCGAGATCGGGTTGTGGAGGCAGCAGCTTGAGCAGAGATGCCCAGACTTCTCTCTCCCCGGCCACTTCTGCTAGCTGTTAGGGGGGAATTCCGAGGCGTTCCCAGGCCAGCTGAGAGATGTAGTCCTTCCCCGGGGCCTCCTCCCGGTTAGACATGCCCGGAACACCTCACCAGGGAGGCATCCAGGAGGCATCCTGATCAGATGCCCGAGCCACCTCATTTGACTCCTCTCGATGCGGAGGTGCAGCGGCCCTACTCTGAGCCCCTCCTGGATGACTGAGCTTCTCACCCTATCTTTAAGGAGAGCCCAGACACCCTGCAGAGGAAACTCATTTCAGCCGCTTGTATTCGCGATCTCGTTCTTTCGGTCACTACCCATAGCTCATGACCATAGGTGAGGGTAGGAACATAGATCGACTGGTAAATTGAGAGCTTTGCCTTTCGGCTCAGCTCCTTTTTTCACCACGACAGACCGATGCAGAGCCCACATCACTGCGGATACCGCACCGATCCGCCTGTCGATCTCACGCTCCATTCTTCCCTCACTCGTGAACAAGACCCCGAGATACTTGAACTCCTCCACTTGGAGCAGGATCTTGCTCCCAATCCTGAGAGGGCACTCCACCCTTTTCCAGCTGAGAACCACGGTCTCGGATTTGGAGGTGCTGATTCCCATCCCAGCCGCTTCACACTGATCCAGAGAGAGCTGAAGATTACGGCCTGACGAAGCAAACAGGACAACATCATCTGCAAAAAGCAGTGACCCAATCCTGAGCCCACCAAACTGAACCCCCTCAATGCCCTGGCTGTGCCTAGAAATTCTGTCCATAAAAGTTATGAACAGAATCAGTGACAAAGGGCAGCCCTGGCAGAGTCCAACTCTCACCGGAAATGGGTTCGACTTACTGCCAGCAATGTGGACCAAGCTGTGACACTGGTTGTACAGGGACCAAACAGCCCTTATCAGGGGGTCTGGTACCCCATACTCCCAGAGGACCCCCCACAGGATTCCCCGAGGGACATGGCTGAATGCCTTTCCAAGTCCACAAAACACATTTAGACTGGTTGGGCAAACTACCATGCACCCTCCAGGACTCTGCCAAGGGTGTAGAGCTGGTCTACTGTTTTGTGACTAGGACGAAAACCACACTGTTCCTCCTGAATCCGAGGTTCAACTATCTGACGGACCCTCCTCTCCAGGACCCCCAAATATACTTTTCCAGGGAGGCTGAGGAGTGTGATCCCTCCATAGTTGGAACACACTCTCCGGTCCCCTTCTTAAAGAGGGGGACCACCACCCCAGTATGCCAATCCAGAAGCACTGTCCCCGATGACCATGCGATGTTCCAGAGGCGTGTCAACCAAGACAGTCCTACATCATCCAGAGCCTTGAGGAACTCTGGGCGTATCTCATCCACCCCAGGGGCCCTGCCACCAAGGAGTTTTTTGACCACCTTGGTGACCTCAGTCCCAGAGATGGGAAAGTCCACCTCTGACTCCCCAGGTTCTGCTTCCTCTTTGGAAGGCATGTTAGTGGGATTGAGGAGGTCTTCAAAGTACTCCCCCCACCGACCCATAAAGTCCCGAGTCAAGGTCAGCAGCGCACCATCCCCACCATATACAGTGTTGACACTGCACTGCTTCCCCCTCCTGAGACGGCGGATGGTGGACCAGAATCTCCTCAAAGCCATCTGGAAGTCATTCTCCGTGGCCTCCACAAACTCCTCCCATGCCCAAGTTTTTGCCTCAGCAACCTCCGAAGCCGCATTCCTCTTGGCCTTCCGGTACCTGTTAGCCGCCTCTGGAGTCCCACAGGACAAAAGGGTCCTGTAGGACTCCTTCTTCAGCTTGACGGTATCCCTCACCGCTGGTGTTCACCAACGGCTTCGGGGATTGCCACCACGACAGGCACCGACGACCTTACGGCCACAGCTCCGGTCAACCGCCTCAACAATAGAGGCACGGAATATGGCTCATTCAGACTCAATGTCCCCCACCTTCCTCGGGATGTGGTCAAAGTTCTGCCAGAGGTGGGAGTTGAAGCTACTTCTGACAGGGGACTCTGCCAGACGTTCCCAGCAGATCCTCACAATACGTTTGGGCCTACCAGGCCTGACCGGCATCCTCCCCCACCATCGAAGCCAACTCACCCCCAGGTGATGATCAGTTGACAGCTCCGCTTCTGTCTTCGCTCAAATGTCCAGGACATGTGTTTGGAAGTCCGATGACACGACCACAAAGTCGATCATCGAACTGAGGCCTAGAGTGTCCTGATGCCAGGTGCACATATGGACACCTCTATGCTTGAATATGGTGTTCGTTATGGACAATCCGTGACGAGCACAGAAGTCCAATAACAAAACACCACTCGGGTTCAGATCGGGGGGGCCATTCCTCCCAATCATGCCCTTCCAGGTCTCACTGTCATTGCCCATGTGAGCATCTCCCAGCAGAACGAGGGAGTCTCCAGCAGGTGCGCCCTCTAGCACCCCTTCCTGGGACTTCAAAAAGGGTGGGTACTCCAGACTGCTATACGCACAAACAACAGTTAGGACCCGTCCCCCCACCCGAAGGTGGAGGGAGGTTACCCTCTCGTCTACTGGGGTGAACCCCAATGAACAGGCTCCAAGTCGGGGGGCAATAAGTATGCCCACACCTGCTCGGCACCTCTCACTGGGGGAAACTCCAGAGAGTTCAGCCCCTCTCAAGGAGATTGGTTCCAGACTCCATGCTGTGCATCGAGGTGAGCCCGACTATATCTAGCCGGAACCTCTCAACCTTGTGCACTAGCTCAGGCTCCTTCCCCTTCAGAGAGGTGACATTCCATGTCCCAAGACCCTGCTTCTGTAGCCGAGGATCAGACCGCCAAGGCCCCTGCCTTCGGCCACCACCCAACTCACACTGCACCCAACGTCCTTGGCCCCTCCTACAGGTGGTGAGTCCATGGGAAAGGGGACCCACGTTGCCTCTTCGGGCTGTGCCCCGCCGAGCCCCATGGGTGCAGGTCCGGGCAAGGGAAAACGCCATCCAAGGTTTGTATGCATCATAGGAGGTTTTCTGAACCACTCTTTGTCAGGTTCCTCGCCTAGGACCAGTTTGCCTTGGGTGACCCTACCAGGGGAATAAAGCCCCCAACAACAGAGCTGCTAGGATCATTGGGACACACAAACCCCTCCACCACGATTAGGTGGCGGCTCGAGGAAGGGACTGTGAATAACTTACTAATAAATAATTTGTATTTTTATGTTGATGTGTATAGTTTTACCTTTTGTACATATTTTACTCCATAATCCACTTTGATTTTCATGAAGATGAGTTTTGCTATTCTGTTTGTAATGCCTAATCATACACTGTTTTTGTTTGGTTTTTTAGATGATTTTCAAAATACAGCAATGTGGTTTAAGTCCGCCATATCAGACCTCTTCTTCTTGGAATAATATGTTCCTCTATAGCAAGCAATACAGTGGACAAACTGATACTGTACTTCCTTTAACAGGCTAAGTTAATGTTTTCCCCAAAAGCTGTGAATACAATTCATATTTCACTTTTTTGTGTTCTTACTTGCTTAATGCAATGAAAATATATACTGTATATTCTTATTAATACCAAAATGGGTCTTATGTTCATTTTACACAAAATCCCAAAAAAACATTTTTTCATCTATGTATCAATCCATTTTTTTAAAATGCTTAAAACATTTTCCAAGTGGCAGGGGGCATTATGTGTAAGTCAGGAACAAAATGTGCATGGGAAAAGCATCTTTTTTGTTCTTTGATAATAATTAAATAGTTTATTTCTTTAAGTTAGGTGGCAAGAAGGGTACCTTTGAATACTGTACTCTGTTTTTACTCCAGTATCTGAAAGAAACATATGTTAGGCTGATTGAGTTTCAATTAGGGCCTATGTGGATATATCCCTGTATACAAAATATCTTGAAAATTGTACTGGCTTTCCATTCAGGCCTTGTTCATGCTTAGTCTCCAATGCTTCTGGAAATTCTTCTGTCTGCCTGCAACCATGAATTAGTTTATGAGTGAGTTTGTGAGTGTTTGTGAGTGTTATGTTATGTAACTGTTTAAAGTGCCTAGGTGTAACACTGCAGCTTTAGCTGTTATTGAAATGAATGAACATTCTTCAAGTAGCTATGTTTCTCTTGACAGCAGAAGGACACAATGGGCAATTATCAATAGAAAATAATAAAAAAAACTGGGTCCTTATTGGTGTTACAAGTTTCTGGTGGGTGATTATTAGACTCTAACCTATTGCTGAAATGATTGTTACTGTTTTCTGAAAGGAGGCATGGTGTATTCAGAGTCACTGCCTCCAAGCTCCAACAGAATGTGTTCAGATGACAGCCCTATATCTGTCTTTGTGGAATCCTATCAACCCCCCCCCCCCCCCCCTTTTTGGTTATCACACCTCAAAGAAATATGAATATGGATGAGAAGGTCTCTTCCATGCAACTTTGTGTTGCAGAGAGAAACATCTCTTTAGAGACATTGGATTCATTGCTTAGAAGTGTTTATTAACCCTGTAGTCCTATCAAAAGGTGGGGAATAACACAGATACCGCACTTGGAGAGGTGGAATTGAGAGAAATGGTCTGCCTGACATTAATCTGGATAATACTGGATTTCTGCGCTAATCATAGATAGATAGATAGATAGATAGATAGATAGATAGATAGATAGATAGATAGATAGATAGATAGATAGATAGATAGATAGATAGATAGATAGATAGATAGATAGATAGATAGATAGATAGATAGATAGATAGATAGATAGATAGATAGATAGATTATCAACTTTGTAGTCATTTCATCTGGTCTCAGACCATATTTGCTGGAGACTTGGGTAAAGAGCGGTACTAATCAGTCATCTGATTACTGGTTGGTGAGCTGGCTCAGATGGATTAAGTTTAAAAGACACAAAGTTCAAATAGATCTATTGAAGACCTCACTATTAGAGGCAGATGCAAAGAGCACTTTCCAAAAGATTGTTGGTGTCAGTCATGGTAGCAACTGTAGAACGCTTTGGTGGACATCAGCAGTAAGGGAGGCTGTCATGTTGAAGGACGTGGCCTTCCAAGCAATGTTAGCACCAAGCAATGTTAGCAGGAGCATCTCTAGATTTCACTGACGGGCACCAAGAAGGTGGCAGCTACACTGACCAAAGGGAACAACTGTGTGTGAAGTGAATTTGGTGAGGCCATAAAGAATGACTTTCAATTGACCCCAAAGAGGTCCTGAAAACTATTCAACAGCTGGGAAGAGTAGATGGATTGTCACTCAGACTGTTCTCTGCAAAAGGAAGACGCATTGACCTCAGTTGGTAATATCGTTGACAGGCATAATGAGCACTTTACATTCTTTACTTCTTTAACTTGGTGGATGACCTCCTTAAGTATAGACAGTGTCAAAGATATTGCTTGAAACTGGGTCAGTTTCTGTAGCTAAAGTTCCTGTGGTGATTGAGAAGCTCTGTAGTGGCAAGGCTGCAGTGGTATGTGACATCTAATTAGAATTTCTGAAAACAGTGGACATTGTAAGGACATTTTGAAAAAATGGAACTCTTTACCTGGAAGGCAGGGATGGTGGTCCCCAATTTTAAAAGGGGGATTAGAGAGTTTTTTCCTTTTACCAAGAAACTCCTCAGCCTTCTGTGCTGGGGCACTGGAATAGAGACAGAGCAATGTGAAGTCTATTTTCACTGTGAAACACATTGTCCTTGAACAGATACCTGAAAGTTCATAGCTTGGCAATCCTGTCTACTTTGCTTTAACACTTTGTGGCAGACGGCCGGGTCACATGCCCATGGGCTACACCCTATGTCCCCCGGAACAATTGGTGCAGCCCCCCTGGGTTGCATCGGGGCCACAATGGTGGAACACTGGAGCTCATCCCTGTTGGGCTCCGTGGCCACCGCCAGGGGGAGCTGCATGGGTTAAAGAGCCCATGTGGGCTGGACTGCAGCCACACCCGGAAGTGCAGCCTGAAGTAGGTCAATAAGCATCTGGAGCACTTCCAGGGGTGCTATAAGAGGAGCCTGCAGCCACTACTCTAGGTGCCAGAGTCGGGAGGAGGAGTAGGACAACGACAACGACGACAACAAAGAAGAAGAAGAAGAAGCTTCCTGGGAGGAGTGGAGGAAGAAGTACCTGTGTGGTGTTTTTGTTTGCATTTATTTGGTGTGCTTGTGCGGGACCGTGCTGTGGCTGAGGGACATGGGGAAGAAAAATAAATCTTTTTGTTTATTTTTACACCTGCCTCCGTTGTCAGTTTGTGTCAGGTCGTGCACCTATATAGCACCTTTCGCAACTTGAAAAAAGCTTATGTGTGTTTACCATTTTAGTCACATCTGCTGTGTGCATTTGGACCCTGTGTTCGAAAAACAAGTGCATATTAGGTTAATTGGTGACTCTTTATTGGCACCGAATACCTGAGTTTGCCTTGTGGACTGAGCCACTGTCAGGTTTGAATTCTGCCCTACAGTTGTTCCTCCCTTTGTTCCTGAAATGAGCTGAAGTATTTTGAAAATATATGGATTAAATAATAGACTAATGTCAGGCCCACTAGCTTTATTGCACACTATTACCAGACAATGTGTAGAAGTGATTTAGAAGGTTAGAAGAGTTATTGATTATACACATTTGGTGACAAAAAACAGGTGCATAGGAAGCATTTATTAAATTTGCATTTGGTATGGGCGATCAACAGGTATGTAAATGATTACTTTTGCATGCCCAACACACTCACAAATGCCACTAGAAGGCCATGCATCCGCCTCACTGTGAACAGGATGTAACTAACACTGATTGCATCAGAATAATCTTGGAACATTATTGCTACGCAGTTGCACAGAGGATAACCTAAATATTAAATTGTTAATTATACACACAAATAAAAGAGCTTGATAAAGTTGGATAGTTTTTCTTTGTGAAGCAATGTTACCTGTACACAGTACATGTGATACTGGAGTGGTACTGGAAATAATGGTTTTAAGAAAGCTGTAATGCCAAATCAGGTAGGGAGGCTCAAAGGAAACATACTATTAGAGGGCTTTGAATGGCTATCGCTGTGTATATGTCCACCCTCTATACAAAGTTGGCATCCTCCACAGATTTCTGGGTCTAAGACCCTGTACTGGAGAAGTGGATTCAAAAGATTAATGCTCAGAGATTTGTAGGCATAGTACATAAGAGAACTCTACAGTACAGATATATGCAAATGTGGTCAAACATGGTATCTTGGGATATCTGAAATCCTGATTTAATATTACATGGGGTAAACAAGATAGACAGAAAATTAGTAATATTAGGGTGAATGGCTATGAATTTTATCTGTAGAGGTAACCTGAGCCCCACAATCCTGGAATAAATCTAATAAAACTTCCCTGGATTTTCTATAGCACTGTTTTGTTTGTTTAATACTAATCTATACTAATAAAGCTGAATGTTTGTTTGTATGTACAGTATGTATGTTTGTTTGTCTGGTTTTGAAAGCCAACTTCCAAATGAGTTATAAAGTTAATATTTAGCACATAGCTGTGTAATGCTGTCACCTTGATGGGAAAAATCCGAAATTCATGATAAGTCCCCTAGGAACCCTGAATCTTGGGGGGGGTATTGAATTAGCCTATTCATAAATGTGTTAGAAACTTGAAATTTGACGTGATTATAGTATGTATGGTTATTTAATTTAATACATAATAAAGAAGAAATAATTTGCTATGAATGAGAAGCATTAATAAGAAGATGTCGGTGATCTCCATACACCGCGGCCACTGCCACTAGCCAACACTCGAGGCCAATGGGATCATCAAGCCGGAATGCACTCCATGTGTGGTCACACAACCAGACCCACCGGTGTAAAATATACTTTCACTAAAATATTCCTCAGCACTTCACAGAGGTGGCGGGATTACAGCCTGCTGCTCCCAATGGCCCTACTGCTCCCCCACCACACCCAAGCTAATCTTCAAACTTGTACTCTTCGTAAGCTTGGACGCTCAGACTGAGGATACAAATTGCATTATTCACATTAGTTTAGTGAACAATCAGAAAAAACTTTACGATGAAATATTGGAAAGTGTCTACAAGAATCAGGGAAAATATTCTTTCTGGATGCATCGGGGTAACAATTAAAACCATTTTAATTATTTTAATATTGGCTTATATTAGATCAGAATATAAAATTGCAATAGCTGTAGTGTCCTCTGGTATTGCTGCCACTTTATTTTGGGTTTGGGGACTGCTCATTCAGCTTTTAAGTTGCCATTAAACCTAACTTACAGTACAGTTAAACTCCTATATGTCATGTCAAGGAAGGGACTCCTCTAGCTCAACTTTTAAAAGCTTGTGTGGTTATTATTTGGGATGAGTGCACTGTCTCCCACAAAGGGGCAATAGAAGCTCTGAAAAGAATGTTTAACGACATAAGATAATGTAATAATCTTAATAATGTATTTTAGTACCTGATGCACTAAAAGTGTCAGTCATTAAACCATTACTTAAAAAGTCAGACCTAGACCCACACATACTAAATAATTATAGGCCTATTTCAAATTTACCCTTTCTCTCTAAAATACTAGAAAAAGTAGTCGCCAGTCAGCTTCAATCACACCTTACGCATTACAATCTATTTGAGAAATTCCAATCTGGTTTCCGCACTGGTCATAGTACAGAAACGGCACTAACACGGGTTGTAAATGACATTCTGATCCACTGTAATTATGTTGTTGGACTTAAGTGCAGCATTTGACACCATCGACCATTCTATTTTACTACACAGGCTAGAAAATTATGTGGGGCTTACAGGCACCGTGCTCGCTTGGTTTAGTTCTTACTTATCAAATCGATTCCAATATGTACAGAAATGTGTCATGACAGTACTCCATCATTATACACAGAAGTTCAATATGGTGTCCCGCAGGACTCAGTACTGGGACCTTTACTGTTTTCACTTTACATGCTTCCACTGGGATCTCTCATTAGGAAACATAATGTTAATTTTCACTCGTATGCAGATGACACCCAGTTATACCTTTCATTTAAATCAAATGAAGTTTCTCCAATGTTGTCTTTAATTAGTTGTGTTAATGAATTAAAGGAGTGGATGAATGAGAACTTCTTGTCTTTAAATACAGATAAAACAGAGATGTTAATTGTTGGAGGGAATGATGCTGATCATAACAATATTTTGTCATCATTTAACTCAGTTGGAATCCCCATTAATTATGCTGAATCAGCCCGCAATCTAGGAGTTATCTTTGGACTCTAGCATGTCATTTAAAGTGCATATTACAAAGTTGTCCAAATCATGTTTCTTCCATCTTAAAAATATTAGGAAATTAAGGTGCTTTCTAAATAAACAGGATTCTGAGAAATTATTTCATGCATTTATCTCTAGTAGGATTGACTACTGCAATGCGGTGTTCACTTAATGTTCAAACTGTTCTCTATACAGCCTCCTGTTAATCCAAAATACGGCTGCAAGAATTATTACAAGAACAAGAAAATACGAACACATAACTCCAGTTCTTAAATCCTTACACTGGCTCCCGGTTAAGTTTAGGGTAGTTTTCAAAATCCTCCTTTTAACATATAAAGCATTAAATGGCCAAGGTCCGGCTTACTTGTCGGAACTTATCATGACTTACAAACCAGAGCGCACATTAAGATCTCAAGATGCCGGTCTGCTTATGAATCCAAGGATTAATAAAATAACAATGGGAGGTTGAGCTTTTAGTTACAGGGCCCCTAAACTGTGGAATGATCTGCCTGCTACTATAAGAGATGCCCCTTCAGTCTCAGCGTTTAAATCCCAGCTGAAGACTCACTACTTCAGTTTAGAATATCCTGACTAGAGCTGCTGATTAACTGTACAGACTGCATCTCTGTTGTTAGTCATTAGCACTAAAACATAAGTAACATGATAGTTATAATTGGATGCTAACCCTCACCTATTCTGTTTCTCTTCTCGGTACTCAAATGTGGCACTTGGTGCCACGGCCCACCTGTCAAGTTGTTTTGCCTGCCTAAGGTAAAGTCATCCCTGATGGAGGATCGCAGGAATCATGGGAAGAAGGGGTCCTTTCATCGGATTGGCTGGCCCAGCGCTGTTTCAGCCATGGAATGGCAAAATGGAGGTGGCAGCTTGATGGATGAGGTCTGCCAGGACTCTAAATATATACAAATCTTCTTATGTGATATCATCTACTGTTAAATTCTGCTCCGTACTTCTAAAAAATTTTTATTTTTATACTGTATTGAGGATTTGTTCGGTTCTGTGTATTGTATTGTATTGTATTGACCCCCTTCTTTTTGACACCCACTGCACGCCCAACCTACCTGGAAAGGGGTCTCTCTTTGAACTGCCTTTCCCAAGGTTTCTCCCATTTTTCCCTATAAGGTTTTTTTTTTGGGAGTTTTTCCTTGTCTTCTTAGAGAGTCAAGGCTGGGGGGCTGTCAAGAGGCAGGGCCTGTTAAAGCCCATTCCGACACTTCTTGTGTGATTTTGGGCTATACAAAAATAAATTGTATTGTATAAGAGACAATGATAATTTAATGGGTGGAGTGACTGTTCTGTTTTCAGGCTATTTTTGACAAATTCTTCCAGTAATTCAAAGAGGTACTATGGCCGATGAGATGAGGGCATCCACAAAGTCATCCTTTATATGGTGTAAAATCCACAAATTAACTCTTGTGATTAATATGAAAGTTCAGTTGAAGGGAGATTGTTTAGCTGGTGCATTTTCACAGTTGCTTTTGAAAATAGGCAACGGGCAAATAAAATGGACTTCTAATGGAGGCACTGAAATTCCGAACAACCTTGGAAACTTGGAAACAAGAACTGGCCGAGAAACTTTACCCGGATATTATACGTTTACATAAAAAAACTATTTGTGGTTATGTTAAAGAGTCATACTATCGCCTAAAAACAGTACCACTGATGAAATGATTATCTGCTTGACAAAGTACATTTTTTTCTATTGATTCTGTTTTAAATCATGAAGAAGCTGCGGTGGGCTGGTGTCCTGCCCGGGGTTTGTTTCCTGCCTTGCACCCTGTGTTGGCTGGGATTGGCTCCAGCAGACCCCCGTGACCCTGTAGTTAGGATATAGTGGGTTGGATAATGGATGGATGGATCATGAAGAAGCAGTTCATTATTCTATTGAATTTTTGAAATGCCCTAATCCTCCTGGAATGGCTCTTAATAAACTGTTCCTTAAAGTTGGTACACCAACAATGTTGTTATGAAATCTAAATGCTCTGAAACTATATAACTGTATCCGTTTGAGAGTGACTGCATTGCAATCCAATATTATCGAGGCCTCAGTAATAACTAGGTGTGCAATAGGTGAAAAGGTATTTTTTTCTCAGATTCCAATGATCTCCAGTGACTTTCCCTTTGAATTTAAAAGACTGCAATTCTCTGTAAGAGTTTGCTTTGCTTTAACTACCTGTATAAACTAAACTCAAGGGCAAACTCTACTGTATCGGTTGCTGGCATTGATTTGCGCATGTCTCGCTTTTCGCACAGCCAGTTTTATGTGGCATGTTCAAGAGTCAGTCAGAGGGACAACTTAAACATTTTGACTCGGACAGGACAAAATAAAAGTGTGGTATATAAAGAAGCTTTAGTTTAAATATTTTGAGAAATTTAATAAAGTAACATTCATTTATCGTTGAAACTCTGTGGGCAGTGAAGCCCACGGGTCCTGCTAGTTCATTCATAAATTAAATAAGATATTCCAATGTTTTGGCATGTAATTTGATTATAACATTTACCAGACTCACAATAATGCTAGCAACCGATTCATATATTTTGCTAGTACTAATTAGATATACTTTAATATGGGTAAGTGTTGGGTTTTCCATATTTATCAGAGATACAGAGGATGCTTTCAGGATAAAATCCTTTTATTTCTTTTACAAGTCACAAACACGTGTTAACACTTCTGTATTTCGTGGTGAAAACAAAATATAAACCCATAATACCCTGCACAGGTCAGCCAATAACATTCATTTTAGAGCATAATATAACACCCTGTTTTGCTTTCATCATAACATCTTCCTCTTAAAACAAACAATATGCATGGAAACAAAAACAAAAACAACAGTAAATTATTGACAGCAAAGGAGATTTCACACAAAACAGCACATATTCTGTCTCTTCATCTGTCAATTCCAAAACCACAAACTCTTAAATTTGGCCATTTTAACCTTTCTTGCAGGTTTTGTCAGAATATCTGCAACAGTGTTCTCAGATGAACAATAAATAGACAATTTCTATTTTCCCTTCATTGATCATGTTATGAATAAAGTGGTACCTGACATCTACTGTATGTACTTGGACCTTTGTCTGTTCAGTGGGTTCTTACTTAGTGCAACAGCTCCTTGATTGTCACCATTGATTTTTGTACAGCTGTAACTTTTCCTGTCCATACCATTTAACAGCCTGATTACATATATGCTTTCTTGGGTTGTGTATGCTAACCCTAAATAATCAGCCTTACATGTGGACAGTGCTACAGTGGGTTGCTTCTTAGTCTTCCATAACATAATAATGATTGGTCAGACTGAAAGAATAACCGGTAGTGCTGCACCTGCATGCTGTATTGGATGTCCAATCAGAGTCACTGAAAGTGATTAAACCCAGATCCTCTTCAGACATCCTAAAACAAAGCTTATAGTCTATAGTGCCCTTTAGATACCTTAGCACATGTCTGGGAGTTTGCTAATGATTGTGAAATCCTACTGACTATCCAGCAAATGTTAGGTCTGGTACACATCACAGCTTTTATTATGCTCCCCACAATTTCTTGGTATTCCTTGTGATTGACAGAAACCTGGATTTCATCATCTATATCTTCGGCTCACATGGGGTAAACCTTGGCTTGCAATTTCTCATACCAAACCTTTCAAGAATTTTAAGGATATAATTCTTCTGATTCATCCTGATCTCTCCGTCCTTTTGCTCAAAATTAATGCTCAGGAAGTATAAAATCATTCCTAAATCCTTCATGCTGAAATAACATTTCACATTCTCTTTGAATTCACTAAGTAGTTCATTATTGCTGCTATGATGAAGTCATCAACCCAAATGATCAGTATGATTAATTCATTTCCAATTTTCTTTTATACACACAATAATCTGCTTGATTTCTCTAGAAGATGTTTTGTACTAGGTGAACATGGAGAACTTTGTACCAGTTTCTACCAGACTGTTTCAGACCGTACAGAGATTTCTTTAACCTGTATACGAGTTTTTCTCAGATCTTAGAATCAATCATGAAGCCTTCAAGTTGTTCTAAGTAAATTTCAGCATCTGTTGGGGCATGTAAGTATGCTCTTTTAACGTCCATTTGGTAAACTGTAAGGTTATTCTGTACTGCTAACAGCAACAATGCTCATACTGATGTGTTGTTGGCTGTAGGAGAGAACGTTTCTTGATAATCTATTACCTCCACTTGACTGTAGCCTTTAGGAACATACCTTGCCTTAAAGATTTTTGGTCCCTGTTCATTTTCTACCCCCACTGCATCTCTATCTTCAGGTAAGGTGGTTAAGTTGAATGTGCCATTTTCTTTAAGTGAGTGGAATTCTTTCTCCATTGCACGTATCCACCCTTGTGATTTGGAAGAATTTAGGGCATCTCTGTAAGTTTGGGGAGTATCACATACAGTATCATCCCTTAGGAGAAGTAAATTGTGACGTTAACTGTCTTCTTCAAAATCAGCTACATAATCGCTTAAATGTTTTGGAGCCTTTCTTTCCCTTCTTGGGTAGCAATAGTTTTGAATGTGATTCAGGTTTGGGGCAGAATTCTCCACCACATTTTGAACTGCCATTTCTCCTGTCATATTTTGTTGTGAGTTATCTGTCTCATCCTCTCCTTGACTCCCCATGTTTTGATTTCTGCTACTATCTTGACTATATACATATTCTTGATTTTCTGTATAATGATCATGTTTGTATGCATAACAATCTGACCCAAATATCCACATTTTGGACAGGTCAGGCTTTTTCCCTGTCAGCATGAAGTAGGGTGTATTTTTAGTTTGGTTGCTGTTTTGCTGATGTGTGCAGTATTCTGGACAGCATATGGTCACAAGATTTTAGGTAATCCCTTTCCTATCAGCAGACATCTGCCCATATCAAAAAGGGTTCTCCAATACCGTTCTGCTGTGCCATTCTGATGGGGAGAATAAGGGGATGAGGTCTCATGTCTAATACCTTTATTCCTCAAGAGTGATTGAAAAGTTTCTCACATGTACTCAGTACCATTAGCAGACCTTATCCACTTGACTTCACCATAGGGCACACAACCTCCCAGGAATTTCTCTGCTGCCAACACTATTTCTGATTTGTTTTTAATTAAGTAGACAAACACTGCCCCTGAGAAGTCATCTGTAAATAACACTACATATCTAAATCCATCTGTAGCAACTGGATCAAATGGACATGCTAAATCAGCATGTACCAGTTCTATGGGCGCACAAGCTTTAGCATCAGGTTTCTTATTTCTATTGTTGACAAATTTTCCCTCAGTACAGTTGTGGCCAAAAGCTTTGAAAATGACACAAATATTAATTTTCACAAAGTTTGTTGCCTCAGTTTTTATGATGGCAATTTGCATATACTCCAAAATGTCACGAAGAGTCCCTCTTTCCCATGAAAATTAACTTAATCCCAAAAAAAACATTTCCACTGCTGTTATAAAGAAGGTTTCAGGTTGCCCAAGAAAGTTCTGCAAGCGCCAGGACCGTCTCCTAAAGTTGATTCAGCTGCGGGATCGGGGCACCACCAGTGGACAGTTTGCTCAGGAGTGACAGTAGGCAGATGTAAGTGCATCTGCACGCACAGTGAGGCGAGGACTTTTGGAGGATGGCCTGGTGTCAAGAAGGGCAGCAAAGAAGCCACTTCTCTCCAACAAAAACATCAGGGACAGGCTGATATTCTGCAAAAGGTACAGGGACTGGACTGGGGTAAAGTCATTTTCTCTGATGAATCCCCTTTCCGATTGTTTGGGTCATCCAGAAAAAAGATTGTCCGGAGAAGGAAAGTTGAGCACTACCATCAGTCCTGTGTCATGCCAACAGTAAAACATCCTGAGACTATTCATGTGTGGGGTTACTTCTCAGCCAAGGGAGTGGACTCACACATAATTTTGCCTAAGAACACAGTCATGAATAAAGAATGGTACCAAAACATACTCTGAGATCAACTTCTCCCAACCATCCAAGAACAATTTTGTGACGAACAATGCCTTTTCCAGCATGATGGAGCACCGTGGCATAAGGCAAAAGTGATAACTAAGTGGCTTGGGGAACAAAACATTGAAATTTTGGGTCCATGGTCAGGAAACTCCCCAGACCTTAATCCCACTGAGAAATTGTGGTCAATTGTGGACAAACAAAACCTCACAAATTCTGACAAACTCCAAGCATTGATTATACAAGAATGGGCTGCCATCAGTCAGGATTTGGCCCAGGAGTTGATTGACAGCATGCCAGGACGAATTGCAGATGTCTTGAAAAAGAAAGGCCAACACTGCAAATATTGACTCTTTACATAAACTTAATCTAATTGTCAATAAAAGCCTTTGAAACTTATGAAATGCTTGTAATTATACTTCAATATAACATAGAAACATCTAACTAAAAGATCTAAAAATATTGAAGCAGCAAACTTTGTGAAAACTAATATTTTTGTCATTCTCTAAACTTTTGGCCACGACTGTATACACATCACAGTCAATTTTTGTCTTATCATTTGTGATTTTCATCCCATTAACAATACCCAGCAGCTTCAATATATTATGAACACTACCGTGCACTAGAATTCATGTCATATCTTAATATCACAAGATAAACTGATTTTATCTCTACCTGCTATGTCATTAATAAAACCATCATTGCACTGTTTCGGTTCGTCTATGTGGAAGACTGTTCCATCTTTATGTATCAACTTCTCCTGTCCCTCTTTGATCTTCACAGTGGCACCGTTAGTTGTAGCCTCTTTCACTGAGAATAGGCTTTGTGGATATGATGGTATAAACAGAGCCTTCTCTAAAGTGGTTTTGATGTATTTTTTTCTGCTGTCCATCCATCCATTGTCTCCCGCTTATCCGAGGTCGGGTCGCGGGGGCAGCAGCTTGAGCAGAGATGCCCAGACTTCCCTCTCCCCGGCCACTTCTTCTAGCTCTTCCGGGAGAATCCCAAGGCATTTCCAGGCCAGTCGAGAGACATAGTCCCTCCAGCGTGTCCTGGGTCTTCCCCGGGGCCTCCTCCCGGTTGGACGTGCCCGGAACACCTCACCAGGGAGGCGTCCAGGAGGCATCCTGATCAGATGCCCGAGCCACCTCATCTGACTCCTCTCGATGCGGAGGAGCAGCGGCTCTACTCTGAGCCCCTCCCGGATGACTGAGCTTCTCACCCTATCTTTAAGGGAAAGCCCAGACACCCTGCGGAGGAAACTCATTTCAGCCGCTTGTATTCGCGATCTCGTTCTTTCGGTCACTACCCATAGCTCATGACCATAGGTGAGGGTAGGAACATAGATCGACTGGTAAATTGAGAGCTTCGCCTTACGGCTCAGCTCCTTTTTCACCACGACAGACCGATGCAATGCCCGCATTACTGCGGATGCCGCACCGATCCGCCTGTCGATCTCACGCTCCATTCTTCCCTCACTCGTGAACAAGACCCCGAGATACTTGAACTCCTCCACTTGGGGCAGGATCTCGCTACCAACCCTGAGAGGGCACTCCACCCTTTTCCGGCTGAGGACCATGGTCTCGGATTTGGAGGTGCTGATTCTCATCCCAGCCGCTTCACACTCGGCTGCGAACCGATCCAGAGAGAGCTGAAGATCACGGCCTGATGAAGCAAACAGGACAACATCATCTGCAAAAAGCAGTGACCCAATCCTGAGCCCACCAAACTGGACCCTCTCAACACCCTGGCTGCGCCTAGAAATTCTGTCCATAAAAGATATGAACAGAATCGGTGACAAAGGGCAGCCCTGGCGGAGTCCAACTCTCACTGGAAACGGGTTCGACTTACTGCCAGGCAATGCGGACCAAGCTCTGGCACCGATCGTACAGGGACTGAACAGCCCTTATCAGGGGGGCCGGTACCCCCATACTCTCGGAGTACCCCCCACAGGATTCCCCGAGGGACACGGTCGAATGCCTTTTCTAAGTCCACAAAACACATGTAGACTGGTTGGGCAAACTCCCATGCACCCTCCAGGACCCTGCTAAGGGTATAGAGCTGGTCCACTGTTCCGCGACCAGGACGAAAACCACACTGTTCCTCCTGAATCCGAGGCTCGACTATCCGACGGACCCTCCTCTCCAGGACCCCTGAATAGACTTTTCCAGGGAGGCTGAGGAGTGTGATCCCTCTGTAGTTGGAACACACCCTCCGATCCCCCTTCTTAAAGAGGGGGACCACCACCCCAGTCTGCCAATCCAGAGGCACTGTCCCTGATGTCCATGCGATGTTGCAGAGGCGTGTCAGCCAAGACAGTCCTACAACATCCAGAGCCTTGAGGAACTCCGGGCGTATCTCATCCACCCCCGGGGCCCTACCACCAAGGAGTTTTTTGACCACCTCGGTGACCTCAGTCCCAGAGATGGGGGAGCCCACCTCTGAGTCCCCAGGCTCTGCTTCCTCATTGGAAGGCATGTTAATGGGATTGAGGAGGTCTTCGAAGTATTCCCCCCACCGACCCACAACATCCCGAGTCGAGGTCAGCAGCGCACCATCCCCACCATATACAGTGTTGACACTGGACTGCTTCCCCTTCCTGAGACGCCGGATGGTGGACCAGAATCTACTCGAAGCCGTCCGAAAGTCATTCTCCATGGCCTCCCCAAACTCCTCCCACGCCCGAGTTTTTGCCTCAGCAACCACCAAAGCCGCATTCCGCTTGGCCTGCCGGTACCTATCAACTGCCTCCGGGGTCCCACAGGACAAAAGGGTCCTGTAGGACTCCTTCTTCAGCTTGACGGCATCCTTCACCGCCAGTGTCCACCAGCGGGTTCGGGGATTGCCGCCACGACAGGCACCGACCACCTTACGGCCACAGCTCCGGTCAGCTGCCTCAACAATAGAGGCACGGAACATGGCCCATTCGGACTCAATGTCCCCCACCTCCCTCGGGATGTGGTCGAAGTTCTGCCGGAGGTGGGAGTTGAAGCTACTTCTGACAGGGGGCTCTGCCAGATGTTCCCAGCAGACCCTCACAACACGTTTGGGCCTACCACGCCTGACCGGTATCCTCCCCCACCATCGAAGCCAACTCACCACCAGGTGGTGATCAGTTGACAGCTCCGCCCCTCTCTTCACCCGAGTGTCCAAGACATGTGGCCGCAAGTCCGACGACACGACCACAAAGTCGATCATCGAACTGAGGCCTAGGGTGTCCTGGTGCCAAGTGCACATATGAACACCCCTATGCTTGAACATGGTGTTCGTTATGGACAATCCGTGATGAGCACAGAAGTCCAATAACAAAACACCGCTCGGGTTCAGATCAGGGGGGCCATTCCTCCCAATCACGCCCTTCCAGGTCTCACTGTCATTGCCCACGTGAGCATTGAAGTCTCCCAGCAGAACGAGGGAGTCCCCAGAAGGTATGCCCTCTAGCACCCCCTCCAGGGACTCCAAAAAGGGTGGGTACTCCGAACTGCTGTTCGGTGCATACGCACAAACAACAGTTAGGACCCGTCCCCCCACCCGAAGGCGAAGGGAGGCTACCCTCTCGTCCACCGGGGTAAACCCCAATGTACAGGCTCCAAGTTGGGGGGCAATAAGTATACCCACACCTGCTCGGCGCCTCTCACCGGGGGGCAACTCCAGAGTGGTAGAGAGTCCAGCCCCTCTCAAGGAGATTGGTTCCAGAGTCCAAGCTGTGCGTCGAGATGAGTCCAACTATATCTAGCCGGAACCTCTCAACTTCGCGCACTAGCTCAGGCTCCTTCCCCTTCAGAGAGGTGACATTCCACGTCCCAAAAGCCAGTTTCTGTAGCCGAGGATCGGACCGCCAAGGTCCCCGCCTTCGGCCACCACCCAACTCACACTGCACCCGACCTCCTTGGCCCCTCCCATAGGTGGTGAGCCCATGGGAAGGGGGACCCACGTTGCCTCTTCGGGCTGTGCCCGGCCGAGCCCCATGCTGTTCTGTATGTATATCTCTGCATCATCTCGTTTTAGTGCGATGTTGTTCTTTCTTGTTCCATCAGCCAGTTTCATATAGTTGTAATGCACTTTTGGATCAAAAGTCTCATCAAATCTGACAAATTTGTCCTCCTCTGTTATGATCCACCATCAACCCCTTTCTCGCTGTTGAATTCAGTAGAATGCTGACTGATTTTAAATGTGTATGTATGTTGTTCTTTCTTGCCCCTTCTCTTTCTATGGCCTGTTTTGCTTTATGTTTGGGGTTTTGTCTCCTGCAAGTCTCGCCACAGTGTGTCGAAATCCGATGGTTAACTGCATCACTTCGCTGCTGTCTTTTTGGGACATTCTCTTGCTATGTGTCTTGCATTATCGCATTGATGTAATAGTCCTCGGAGAGACATCTGCCTTCATTATGTTGTCTGATTTTGGTTCAGCGTTAAATTTCTCTGTCTCCTCATAACTTCGTAATTTGCTCTTGAATTGAGTGAATGTTATATCATTGTTATTCTGTGCAATATGAATGGCTTAAGATTTGTATGATTCTGACAGACCCTTCAGAATCATAGCTATTATTAGTCTCAGTATACAGCACAATAGTTCTGGGTTTACCATGACTGGTGTAATGTCCTCGTAAAATCCGTAAGGCTTTACTTCTGTCATCTGTCGCTTCCCTCATAACTAATGAAAGGCTTTTATAACTGGGGAACTGAATCATCTCGACATAACATTTTTCATTCTTATCTTCATCTGCATCATCAGATTCTTTCAGATTTAACATCCATAGTGTGTGAGGGATTTTGCCTCCCATATCTTGTAATTATTTTCATCTCCATCGAAAACTATTCTCTGCCATATATGTTCCATATGTCGAGCCTGGGCCCATAACCTGTTAAAATATACATCTTCTTCTTGTTTTGGCTGCTCCCATTAGTTGCCACAGCGGATCACCTTCTTCCATATGTTTCTGTCCTCTGCATCTTGTTCTGTTACATCTATCACCTGCATGTCCTCTCTCACCACATTCATAAACCTCCTTTTAGGCCTTCCTCTTTTCCACTTACCTGGTATACATAAAACCCATAATACCTTGCACAGGTCAATCAATAACATTCATATGAGAGCATAATCTAAAAGTAAGTCACCTAATCACCATCTCTGCTGCCCATACAATGGTTTTAGCCTGAGACTCTCACCCCATTCCCTGTACATTAGGTTAATTACTGTTTCTAAGCTGGGCCATATGATTTACAGCAGGCGTGTATGTATATCTCTTCTACGCGGTGGTGTGCTGGGGAGGCAGCATTAAGAAGAAGGACGCCTCACTCCTGGACAAACTGGTGAGGAAGACAGGCTCTATTGTTGGCATGGAGCTGGACAACTTCACATCTGTGGCAGAGCGACGGGCGCTGAGCAGGCTCCTATCAATTATGGAGAATCCACTGCATCCACTAAATAGTATCATCTCCAGACAGAAGAGCAGCTTCAGCGACAGAGTGCTGTCACTGTCCTGCTGCACTGACAGACTGAGAAGATCGTTCCTCCCCCAAACTATGCGACTCTTCAATTCCACCCGGGGGAGGGGGGGTTAAACGTTAACATTATTCAAAGTTATTGTCTGTTTTTACCTGCATTTTTATTACTCTTTAATTTAATATGCTGCTGCTGGAGCATGTGAATTTCCCCTTGGGATTAATAAAGTATCTATCTATCTATCTATCTATCTATCTATCTATCTATCTATCTATCTATCTATCTATCTATCTATCTATCTATCTATCTATCTATCTATCTATCTATCTATCTATCTATCTATCTATCTATCTATCTATCTATCTATCTATCTATCTATCTCAGTGTTTCGTGTTATGAAATGTTATTCCATCTAGACTGCATTTTTGCTTTGTTCTCAGTAGTGCAGGTACAGACTCTGGCTGCTCAATATCTCCAATCGAAATAAGAGGCAGTAATTCATATGGAGCATTCAGTTCAGCTAAAAGCATTATCATCCTGATGAGACGCTGCCTTAAAGCAGACAAGGTAAATAGGTTGATGTTTCCCACCCAAACTCTTTGTTGTTAAAAGCTGCATAAAATGAAAAACTGATACTAGATTTGCTTTGCCTGCTCTTGTTAAAAGCTCTAGGAGAACATGAAAAAACACTGCAGTTTAATTTAAGATGCTCAGATTTTATTTTCTTTCTCTTCAGAACTAAGTTGAAAGAGGTTACCCATGGCATGCCACTGAAAGGGACTGGAAGATTTGGGACACTATCCCTGAACAAGCAGATCCTAAACAGGACCTTGAAGACTCCTTCTCTCTGTATCACCTTTAGTAGGGACCTTTAAAGTTAGAAGCAGTTGAAGTTAGCCCGTTTTTTCAGCAGGTCAAGGTAAATGCTCTGTATGTGAGAAGATTTTCTGGGGATTCTGAAAGAAGAAAAAAGACTGAGGTTAAACAGAGGTTTTCCACAAATTCACCCCCTATTAGGTCCTTTTTAACACTGACTCTAATAAGGAAAACTCTACAAATATAATGAACTCATATAACTCCTGGTTTGATGAATGCCATCTAGTGATCATAACTGAGTTGCAGTCTTTGTAGCTTCACACACTGTGTAATTTATTTTTTGTGAGCTATAATTTTTGCTTATTCCATTTATTGTATTCAGTAGGTCACTTAAGTATGATCTATCATTTTTAAGTTGTGTGTGGTGTTAATTTGTTTATTAAAAAATGGATAACATTTTAACAATTGTGTATTAGTTAATTGGTAATGAAAATTTTGAAAAATGGGTAAGATGCCAAGATTTTTAACTGCTTTGGTTTAAAAAAACTACTCCCCATTCACCTGCAAAGACATTCTTTTGTTGGAGAGAAAGAGGTCTTCAACTATTCTTGGCAACATTCTACCCCAAAGTCTACCATAATTTTCAATCAAAGTGTACAGTATACCACACTTCACTAAACGAAGAGGCTCAAGTCATTGTCATGGTATAGCATCTCATATGAAGTAGGTTATTATGGGTTTTGTCGTGGAGAAATCCTTCTTTAGAAAAAGAAACGCAGAGCATCTGGATGAGCGATCAGAATAAGACTTTATTGCGTAAAATGCACAAAGCCGTCTCAGTTCAATGAAGTGAGTGCCAGCAGTTTGGCAGGACCTTATTTATATTAAAGTTTTTATCAGTTATGCAAAATACCCTACTCCTTCTGTTTCCTCTCAATATTACCTAATGTCCATCACCTGGCCTTATGTCCATCATCTGATCGAAACTTACCAGGACTACTGCTTACCCTGTGCAAGCGACTTTGAATTGATTATCGATCAGTTCCCACTGCGAAGTTGGGATCAGGAGGACCAACAGATAAGATACTGGTTCACCTTAAATGAATAGCTTCTTGTTACACAAGCATCCCTCAAGGCTGTTTTTAGGCAGCTGTATCTTTTGAGACAATGTTACTAAATTTTCTTAAAGAACACACTACCATTGGCCTGTCATTACCTAATGCTACTGTCCGAGCAGGCAGACAAAGGCTTGGTTGTTTCAAATGAAAGAGGTTGGCCTTGAGCTGATAAGTACAGGCAGCTTTTCTAGCTCTTTAGAGGAATAAAAAAGATACGTACATAATCTTTTAATTTTATTAATTCTTATATAGCCTAAAGCTAACTAATTATAATATGTTTTACTTCAACTTGATTTAAAAGCTTTAGTACATAAAAAACATTAATTCAGAGATCTAAAATTGACGTATATATATATATTTTTCTAAACTATCAGACTATTTAGTTTTCTCAAGGTTAAAGTCTCAGCAGCTGCATCTTTTGAAACAATGGCCTGTTTAACTCTCCCAGAGCACACAGTGTCCTTGACTTTGCACTGTCTTTCTGACGTTTTAAGCTTAGCAGCAAAAAGAAAAGACAGGTGGTTTACAGCAAAAAGCAGACTTTATGCTGACAAACAAGGGCTTATAAGCTACTTAAAAATGGGAATATAAGCATAAGTTTTTAATAATTCTAAAAGCTAATGATTGAAAGCACATTAACCTCCAAATATACATTTTCTAACTTTCAGATTTATTATAAACATTTTGAAGCACTTGCCTATCCATTCCTTGATGTAACTCATGAATGTTATTCACTGCCAACTGGGACTCCTCCTTCCATTAGTTTTTCCTGTGACTGCAAGATGTTTGAGCTTCTTTTTCACAGTTTATGTACCCATAAATTCCAGCTACCATTCTCTTCCAATTCCAGCCTATCTGAGCACTTCAAATTTTGCTGCTCTATTTTTGTGTAATAGTTTGTCATTCTTTTCAAATAACATAGCTTTTGTGTTGGTTTTTTTTGAGACTGCACAGCATTATCTTCCATTGGTTAATGTGGAATGGCCACATGACAAACACTCTGAATTTCTAATTAAATAGAAATTATACCACACCATACCATTTTCTTGGTCCACTTAATCCTTAGCATTGATGTGGGTGGCTTGAATCTATTAAAGCAAGCACAGAGAGCAAGGCAGGAACAATTCCTGAACAGGGCACCAGTCTATTGCAGAGCAAACACACAAACACATGACAATTTAGCATTGCCAATCCACAAAACTGACATTTCTTTGTACTGTGGGAGGAAACTCTAGCATGAGGAGAACATTATGTTATTCCTTAATATCTCGTTATAATGCTAATTTAACATCTGCTCTACTATTGCATGCTGTTTAAGTAAATTAACTTGTCTACTTAGACTGTTTTGGTTCCCACCTTTAGCTCACATTTTTTTTTTGTAACCACTGAACATGTGGTTTTCTTGCACTTGCAGGTACTTGTTGAGGGTGATTGTTTTTTTTAATAGAAGGGTATTTAAACTTTATATAAACAATACTGCTGTTATTGGTTTTTCATTGGCACTGACATATGTATTTGCTTATTTTATTGTTTGTTACCTGATTCAGAACCTGTGATGTCATTACAATGCCCTTAATAAAGATGTCAGTGCACTATAGCTTGTATTCTACCTTTTGGATCTCCAATCAAAAAGTACAAACCTCAGTAAATTTATTAAATTTAGGAAAATTATTTTTTTATTTAGGTTTAGGACCTTTTTGACTTTGTTTTTCACTATGTACAGTATTTGGCTTGGGATTCAAATTTAGAAATTTAGTATTGAAAGACTCCCATACTCTGACCTCTTCCTGTCTATTGACCATTCTTTTCTTTACTCCTAAGAAAGACCATCATTTGTTGATCTTTAGAAAACTTTTACAAAAAAAAACTTAAGTTCTTGGAACTTGACATTTGCCATCTAAACAGCAATAGACACATACACATGAAAAAGACCACCTCCATTCAAGATGTCAGGTTTGACGGCCAAAGCTGTACACAGAAATGTGTCCAACTACTGTATGTCTGACCTGTACTTTTCATCCACCAAGACAAGCTCCACTATTGAATTACCACTCCACATTCATAGTGCCACACTCCTGTAGTGCACGTGCTCCTCTGCTGATGGGTATTGCCTCCAAATCCCACCTGTTATCTTGCATGGGATGAGCCCACACTGTGCCTGAGTTGTACAGTAATCACACAGACACTATATATTTACTGGCAAGTGCCATTCACTGACTTGGCTGAAGTGCTGAGTCTAACAATTTTGTTTCTGAGTGTGTTTCTCGTTTTTTTAAGCATCAGTTTTGGATCATTTCTTTAGCTGACATGTGCCATTAAACTATTTTGCCATTATAATACTAAACAGAGACCAGCATCCCCCAAACATATTTCTCACATGGATCCCTGGAGCATGCCAAGTTTTCAATCCTTACAAAAGTTGATACTTGTCACACAAACAAAAAACATTGACAACAGAAATGTGGAAATGAAAGGTGACTGAAAATTGAAACAAAATCACATTGTGGTAGTAAATAATCATGTCATACACAAATAGCAATCAATCAAGAAATGCATGAATAGGGAAAACTAATAAGGGGAGACAATACATAAAAGGCAACAAATCAACAAAAAAAAAACATTCATTTTCTTAACATACTTAATCTAATTCACAGTCACAGGAAGCTGGAGTCTACTTGAGCAGCACTGAATGCAATGCAGGAAATCACTCTGGACAGGGCACTAGGCCCTGGGAACAAGGCAGCAAATAATGTTACTACTACTTCATGTTTGGGATGGGGTGAACTGAATCTTAGTTGTCTAGCAGGAGTAGTTATAAAACCAGTACTTTATCTCATGGTTCCATCTTATACCAAATTATCTGTTTTTGCTTTCAAAAACATCTGCACAGCAAACGTTATGTGCATATGGTCACTCTTTTTACAACAGACCTACTACACACTTAGCATAACAATAATGTTAACAAAGTCTTGTACCTGGAATTTTACAAAAAGATCAAGATATGAAAAAATTGAGAGTGGGGTGATAAATGAAAGGAAAAAACAAAACAGAAGATAAACAAGGGGAAAATAACACGGCTTATAGTCACTTTACTCTAATTTCACAGGTCAGTTTAATATGTGAGGTGGCTTGTCTACTTGCCTACCATTCTTGAATAAGCACTCCCTATTCCACCTCTCTTTCTTCACTAGCTCCTATCTTCCACCTGTCTGTCAGTGCTTTGTTATGATTTACCTTTCTGACTTCAAGCTCAATGAGCCAGTGGATTCAAGAGGACTGTTAACTCAATCCAAGATTCAATTCCGTGCAGTTCAGGATAAGCCCTTCTTCTGCAACAATGACAAAACAGCACTCTTACTGCTACAACAACAAGGCCAACAAGTCCCTGCTGTATTATTCTGAGATCATGTCTTACCTTCTATCTTCCATGAGGACATTTAACCTGCCCCAGCCTTGTTCTTTCTGCATACGGTGAGCCCAGTAGTTGGTCGCTAACCACTTCTCCACTGTGTCTGTCTGAGACTAAACAATAAAAACAAATTTAAAGAAAGGCTCCAGGCTCCTTTGAATCTAAAAACTGAAGTTAGACAATTCTGTAAATGGACAGATGGACTTGCTTTAAATATTAAATTGCCAAGGTATAACTGAGTGTTAATGTGTATGTAAGCATGCCCAGCAACTAACAAGTACACACTCCAGGGTGCTCCAATAACTGCCTAACATCCTAAAAAAATAATTAAATAGATTATGTAAATATATGGATGCAAATAAATGATTCAATTTAATGAACAAATTTTCTTTAGTTTTTATAGAATAGTTGTCCAAATCATATTAATTTTATTTACGCTATTGGTTTAATTGTACGGACTTACGACAAAGTTGCTTTCAAATTGTTTACCCCAGTCATACGATGGCCTATGAAGCAGTGCTATAGATCCTGGGAGCGCGCCAGCCACCGGCAGGTGGCAGCGCTAGTGCGCGCCGCCGACGGGAGCAGGGAACAGGGGGCGGGGCTTGACGTCCAACCGATAATCTCCGTCGTGGACGCGGGAGCTGCTTGGTCTCCTGCTTGGCTCCTTTCATATACAAACAGCCCGTCCTGCCAGAGAGAGTGCTGAGCCGGGTATGTCGGAGGAAAGGAACGTTTCGGAGGAGTGTAGCACTGTTACCGCAGGTACTGTACACAGGTTGGGTAAGGCGCAAATGGCACTGTACTGTGTTGCGTTTTTTTATTTTTTTTTACCTTACTACCGGGACGCATTTGGCTTGGCATGGCATGGCATGTCATAACGCTTATGCGGCGGGCTGGCGACGTTACTAGGTGTGACTGATCACCGCGGCTCCTAAGCGAAAGAAACTCAGAACAGCTGTTAAAAGCAGCTTCTAAATTTTGGATGATTGGATTGATATGATAGTACTGTGTACTAATAACATAACCGTCTACCTTGGGGTTTTGCCTTGTCGCTGGAAGGTTCCAAGCAGAGGTGTGCCATTAATAAAGTGGCATCCCGGCCGTTCAATGGAAGTTTACCGGGTTTTCACGTAAAATTACGTAACACTGCGGGCAAGCGCTGCCTCGGCGCCGTTGGAGCTGGTGCGACCACTGGCTCGACACATGGGTATTTTATGTTTCTACAGACAAGTCAGAACCTCCCTCCACGCCATTCTGGTCTCTTTCAAAAACATCGTGTGTCGGTTTTAAGATCTGTTTAAGTAGCCTGGTTATGGAAGGATAGTTGGAGTTGAAAATGAGGCTTCAGAGCCTTATATGAGACCGCACGTTGTTTAAATCCTTGGTCTCCGTTCACCTTTTCGCATAAGGAGTGTACACGTACGTGAGGCATATCACATTAAATTAATAAAGGTGCCTTGTGTGTATTAGGGATCCCACTTTGAGAAAGAAACAATATCTTCACCTCTATTACTCAGTAAAATATTTATTTTTTCCTATAGTGATGTTTGGCAGTTAGCAGGTTGTCAGGGAGCTAAACTCAAAATAGGCAAACTAGCTTTAAATGACAGGGATTCATGTGTAACCAGGGCTGAGGATCGAGAACACAAGTACTGAACAATGAAATGCTAACTAACTTGTGTGTCTAATACATACTAGCAATAAATAATATCTCATGCAATAATCCAACAACAGACAATGTGAATAATAACTACAGAATAAAATGATATATGCAGCAGCATACATTAAAAATAGTAGGCAAGAAAAAGACAATAATTAACAACAAAGCATTCATAACATGAGTGCATTAAGCCACTTGACATTAATTTGTGAATCTAGGGAATTTGCATCTTGATTCTGTTTTGCAGTGTACAGGGCATAACTTCCCTGGCATAACTTCCCTGACGGTACAGACCTTGGATACATTTGTATATCTCTTGGCTTTCCAGAGATCATAAATAAGAAGAAATAATGGCAAATCTGGTCTGCTGTGCTCATCATAGCTTGCAGCGGCATTTCTTTAAGATACTTGGTTGCAGCAATCAAATGAACAACTTTATGCACTAACTGATAAACCATGTGTTGCTTTTTGATTTTTTTTATACCACCTATTCCACTTGAAATCACTTTTTATTTTTAAAACAGCAACCTATCTTTCAGTTCATTTTATAATTTTTGGTGTTTTGCTATAAAGAAACATAGGGTGTTTGATCCAGCAAAGTAATAGCGAACATAGTATACATTATTAAAATGTTTGTTTTTAAATACTGTAGTTGCTTTTGTAGCTTTTTTTTACAGCCAAAGAAGCAGGGTAATTGTAACTTTCCATTGGTAACTTTCTCACACTGATTGACCTCTGAGAACTTTGCATATTTTTATGCATGCTGTACCAAGGATACAAACTGGCACTATTACATGTTTTATAGTTTACTAAGTAAAGAAAATCCTCACGTTTAGCATTAGATAGCTTGATGGTGCAGGGGTTAGCATTCCTACCTTACAGCTTGAGAGCCCTTGCTTGAAATCCTTGATCTTGCTTGTCGGTGTGGAGATTTTTTTTTCTCCGGGTATCTAGTTATGTTTATTGATAATTATAGATTGGCAGATATAAGCGAATATATAAGTTTGTGCAAAGGTGTTCCCTGGCATTTTCTCCTGCCTTATGCCCATTACTGGACCTAAATTCGATTAAGCTAGCTTGAAATATGATAGATGGATTGGATCTTTCAGCATTATTAGGCCGACTCTGGACTTTCTCTGACAGAGTTGTGTGTACAGTATAGGCCTTTTTAGTCTGAATCTGTATTAGTGATGTTAGAATACCTTGTGAAGAAAGAGATTCACCTAGCATTTTCACCTAGCATTTTTGTTTCTGGTTTATGAAGATAACCTTTTTTTTGTTATATTTTATAAATGTTAGCTGCATGAAGAATATCCATCCATCCATCCATTATCCAACCCGCTATATCCTAACTACAGGGTCACGGGGGTCTGCTGGAGCCAATCCCAGCCAACACAGGGCGCAAGGCAGGGAATAAATCCCAGGCAGGGCGCCAGCCCACCGCAGGGCACACACACACCCACACACCAAGCACACTCTAGGGACAATTTAGGATCGCCAATACACAGATCTGCATGTCTTTGGACTGTGGGAGGAAACCGGAGCACCCCGGGGAGACCGCATGAAGAATATGTTGGGGGTTTTTTAACAGTCTATAGCTATTGCTAAATTAGAAGACTCCTGTTTGATTGTTAGGTAGTTTATGCAGGAGTCTAGCAGAATAAGGGTTGCCAGCAAGATTGTGTGGCAATCCTGCAAAGTGTCTCTTAAAGAACAAGTTTAATAATTTTAAAATGGGTTTATTTAATAAACATTCTTTGCAGTGTTGCTGTGTAGACTGTGATGTTCCATTGGATGAGCTGTTTGCATATCTCAGTCTTGATGTTCACTTGGCTCTGCCAAGTGTTATTAAAGTTTAAAAGTAGACTGTATATGAAAAAGTCATGAGCCCAAATGGGCTCATCATTATTTATTGCCAGAAAGCGCACGGAAAAGATTAAAAAGGCGAAAAATGATGCTGGATTATCAGCATGCTGCATTGATCTAAAGGTGAGAATTTTTACTTGACATTCACAATGTACTTATGAGACCATATCTTAAATGTTAAAATGCTGTTATGAACAAAAGGGCAGTTAGAAAATAAGTGTTGGACTAATTCCTGCACTAGATGGAATGAGGTTATTAGGAATGCTTGAAGTAGTTGTACTTTTTCATCCTAAGCAAAAAGAGGTCAAGAAAACATGTGATACAAGTGATTAAGATTATGATAGGAATAAGTAAAAGTTTCTGCTAGATGTTAATATAGAGGAAGTATTTTTAAAACAGGACAGTATAAACGGATGTTACTTAAGGGTAAATTTTAAATTTTACAAAATATTTTTCCACAAAAAGAATTATAAAAACATGGAAATACATTATTTTGAACATATAGTAAAACTGAATTAGATTTACTTACAGTCATAAATAAAATACAATGTTGTCATTTGACTGTGTGCTTTAGGTGATTTGACCGTGTTAAATTATTTGCTGTAAAACACATTAGAAATGGCAGTCGTGAATTAAATTGGGGAAAAAATAATTTAAATTAACCAAAACCACAACCCTTTTGGACATCTGTAAAGTGGACCTGCGGATGTTTGTGAGTGGGCCATATGTTTGACTTTCTCCCGAGTGTTTTTTTCCTTGCGTTCAGCGCTGCTAAGATAGACTCTGGCCTCAGTTTTTAAAAACTTGTTTTTACCCCTAACTCTGTAAGTTCTAAAGTAATTACACTAATGATCATGCTCCTTTAATATTGGTTAGTCTTCAGTGTAACAGTGGTAGCCGTTCAAAAATCATGTCAAGCATACAGGTTAAGCCTTTTGTTTAAATTGGTAGTCTGTTCAGCAACATGAAGGGCACAGAAAGACTTAACAGTAGCATCAGTGCCTTACAGCTGTCATGTCCAATGTTTGATTAATGTTTATAGTTATTTTGTTTTTGCTGTTTTCTCTTACAGTCAAAAGACATACATTTTGTGAAAGTAAATATACTTCAGTTTTTAAAAGTGTGTCTCTGTGCATCTGCTCTAGGTGTCCAATCCAGAGTGACATCCCTTTTTGGTCCTTATTATGCTACAGTAGGCAGTGTCCCCTCATGTCAGTGAATGAGTAAAAGCTGTTTTGATTGATTGAGATTTGGAGATGATTTATTAAATACATGTGAACAATAAATAATATTTGTAATAAATAATATTTGTTAAATAATAATTACAGTACCAAAATTGTAAAAACTAAACAATTAGATACAAAAGTGGACTGTGTTCAGGGACAGACTTGGAGCACACCGGAGGGTTTACGTGTGTCAATAGACCTGGGACTGTCTGGGAATTTGCCACAAGAAACTGGAAGAGGATGCTAGGAAAACTCTGGGCTGGCCTATCCAGCTCGGCATGTTGAAACCCCAATCCTCACCAGTATAATCAGAGTGAAAGTGAAGTGTACTGCATTACCTTTTTAAACAGGTTTATTTTCCTGCCTTAAAGTAAAGAGCTACTTATTTATCTTCATGAAGATAGTATGTGGGTTTATATCATTAGATGACTTTAACCTTTGTTACATTTGAATCAAATGATACTGCATTAAGAGCTGTTCAGTCATTAATAACATGTTTTATTTTTTTGAGTCTACGTCTCAAACCTGCTTAATCCCGCTTAGAGTCACAGGGGGCGAGAATGTATCCCATCAGCATTAGGATATGGCAGGAGCCAGCTTAGAACAGGTCACAAGGCAACTTGTGCTCACATCCACATGACACTTCTGCAAGGCAGTCATGTAATCACCAGGTAACCTAAAACACGTTAGAACACTGGATTCATAAGGTGGTAGGACTAACCAATGCACTACCAAGCTGCTCAGTAATCAGTGTTGCATCATTGATAAAAATAGCTATTATCTATCAATTAAAGGGCTCATTAAATGACTTGTATACAGTATGTGCACGAACAAAACCAGTTCAGAGTTTCCAGTTAGCATAATACTGTGACTTTGTCCTTTGAGAGATCCTGGAAGAAACCCACATAAATACAGTAAGATCATGTAAGTGCCCAGTCCGTTTCTTGTCTTGAACAAATCCTACTTGGGATATACTGTAGCTCCTTAAACATAAGTGTATTAGAAATGAGAATTTTGCCGCCACTAGGCAGAGTAAGGTTTTGGGATAGGGTACCTTAGGCTTTTCTTATGTTTGCTCAGGCCAGGGTCACAGGAAACTGGTGACTATAACTAGCTGGATTGGGTGCAAGAAGGGAACCAGTCCTAAAAGGGGTACTAACTAAATGGAGACCAAACTCACTCACATTGGGTGATTTTTGATCTTCCAGTTATCCAGATGTCTGTTTTTGGGGAGTGGGAGAACCTGTGCATACTCCAGACCAGCAGTGTCCAAACTGGAATTTGGACCCAGGCTGTTAAATTGTGAAGCAACAGTTTTAACCTTGCTGTTCCCAGAGTTTTTGTATATTTTTATGAAATGTTTGTTTTCCTTTCCAAAATATATTGCATTTGATGAAAAGCGTAATTCAACAGGATTGGAAGAAAAAGGGGTAATCAATAAAAGTCCTTCAGATGTGGCACTAAGTTCTTTGAATGCACTGCTCAGTACTTCAGCAATTACAGAATGGAAATTCCCATAATGCAGAGCTTTTCTGATTTTCATTTGTTATAACTTAATTCACATTATTGATATATTGACTAGAATAATAATTACATTTTTTTGTGTTATAAGCAATAAAATGCTTTCTATGGTTCTTATGCATAGAAATAAAATTATTAGTAAACCCCTATGTAATGCATTATTTTTGCTATATGTGTTGCAGTTAGTATTGTTAAATGCCTTTCAGTTGTCTTTGATTGTTCTAGCTTTGCTGTAAGTTTGAGATGTTTAAACAGCAAGCAGGATGCTATTGCCTTACCTGTGCCATCATTTTATTCAGTGAGTAGTTGTCATCAGCACAAACTCATTGGAAATTTCTGTTTTATTCTCGTTTAGAGCATGTTTTTGACATGTTTCACAAACAGGGTACATAAAGTTGCATTCATTGTATTAAGTTTCATATACAGTAGTTTAGAATGTTTAGGCGTACAAAAACAAAAGTATTAAGTATGTATTTGCCTTGCAGAGGTCATAGTAGTCATGCTTGCAAAGGCCTACGTTGGGAAAACATTTATTTAAAATGTCAATTGTTGGCAGTAGCATGATCAGAGAACATTGTGTAATAGAAGATCTGATTATTTAGAGCTTGAAGTAGATATTCAGTAAAATTTTAAAAATTCCATTGAGAGTTAAGATTGTTCTCAATCCAAAATATCCTAAATAAAAAACAGTATAAACATTTTTATCTCACAGTGTTACAGACCATGTAGTACATTTGTGTTTATTTCCCTGCTTATAAACCTTATGCATTTAATGTTGGCCATGTTTGCAGGCCTTCAGCTTACCAGATCTCTGTCAGTGTTAACAACATGAAGAGATGCAGGAGAGTGGAGATTGCCTTGTAAAAAATAATAAAAAGCGCCCAGGCACAGCAGTTGTAGTGGAATGATATTCGTACTATGTGGGAATAGCATGCAGAGGCCAAATGATTTCTACAGTATAAACATTTGGTAGACTAACATTTTATATCTTTACATTTTTAGCATTTATTTTCTTAAAAAAACGTTTCCCTTTGTGTCAGTGTTTACTAACTACACAGAAAGTTGCAGACCCAGGCTTTTTCTTGCTGACTGAATTCTTTTCTCTAGGGATTAAGTGCAGCTTCAGGGATCAACATTTTGTTTAGAGGTGTTATGTATTTATTGAAAAAAAGAGGAAAATTTCCTGAACGTTGAGTTTCTCACAGTCTGGTTCCTTTTCAAGAGGAGGCTGCTGTTGTATGTAAGCAGATTTTTTTTTGGACCTTTGAGAGATGCCTAATGTCATTGAAAAGTCAGAAATTTTCATTTGTGATAATTAATTTCTTTTAATACTAAAGCTGGCTACTTGGTCATAAGTGATCTTCATTTATTTTACTCTATAATACTTCTTTATATAATACATACATAAAAATGAAGTTGTGGTACAATATGTTAACTGCATCAGATATTTCTTTTTACTCTTTATTCTGTTTGTAGCAGTCCAACACTAAGTTCTTTATGAATAGCAATCGAATGTAAAATGATGCATAATTTTCCAAGTGTGAATTATTAAACAAAAAAGAGCACTTGAATTTTACTATTCACTGAATTTCATGAAGTGTTTTAAGAAAATGATAATGCTTTTTAAAAGAAAAACAGGAAAATGATGGATGATAATGTTTGGGCACTTTGCAGTCCTTGTGTCCCTATGGGTTGTTTGTTTTAGTAGGTGACTGCCACATAGTATTGTGAGCTTATATAATAGTCAGAATATAACTGCTGACAACTTAATTTGAAGCATCAATAGTTCACACAATGCCAAGACTGGTTTAAGGTGAAAAATTGTTTGAGATTAAGTTGACATGATCTTTGGATATGCAATATGAGGCTGTCTCTGCTTAGTTGATTTCTATTACTGTTATCCCACTGTCAGTGTCATTGGTAGAAATTGATTCTGGAATAATGAAGTTTTTATACAGGTCTAAATAAATAGAGATTTGTTAATTATGTGTTGTCCATCCTTTTGAAAATGTTATTGTAGTGATGTAATCAAATACTTTTTCATGTGCAAGTGACCTTTAAATCCTCAGAAATCCTTTTTATTAGACATTTAGGTTTTTGAAACCCAGAATGACAGTTACACTATCTTCAGCTCTTTTCATTTTTAGTGAGAAGTTGGTTCTGCTTTCAAGTTGTATTGATGAAAACAACAGGATATATTTTCATTTCACTTAGGTTTGTTTGAAATATATGTCTTATTGGGGTGAATGTCTTAATTAGCAGTGAAGTGTTAGCTCAGTGTAGACTAGGGTTATGCATTTTTTTTGCCTTGCATGTCAGAGCAGGAAGAGATTTTGAATATGTAAATGTGATCCTAGCTAGGGAATTTTGTAGCCGACATCATGTGGTATGCTTTTCCTGATCTCAGTCATCTTCTTTTGTTGTGCTTCAATGGTATGTTTTGTTTTGGTTTAAATGTGAACACGAACAGGTTTTGTATTAATTCAGCAAGATGCAAATGAAAGTAGGAAAATCCTACTGTATGTACAGTACCAATGTCAATTATGATCATGCAAAAAAGTTAGTGAAATATGAGTGGATCTTCTGATTTCTTATCAATCCAGGGTGTGTATTAATGAGTGTAAAACAAATTACAAATATATTTGAGGACATGTTACTTTTAAAATAATTTCTTTATGCACTGTACAGTAAATGTTGGGTATTATTCTAGTAATTTAATTGTCACAGGTGGAATAGTAAAGTGTGGAGTTGAAGTGTCTTCCTGCATTCGTCTGGATTTTCTTTCGATACTCCGGTTTCCTCCCATATTCCAAATACATGACTGTTAAGTTAATTGATGTTTCCAAAATAATCAAATAGCGGTAAATGTAGATGTTTTTGTAATTGTGCACCTTCTACCTGAACCTGTATTTGAGGTAAGGTTGGTACCTGACATTCTGCTACAACAGATTCTGATTTTCCATGACCCTAAAGTAAAAGAACAAAAGTATTTGTAAAGAATTTCATTTTATGCCTTTTCCCTAATATCTTTGGTAATGAACAGTGATGCAAACAGTCAGTTTTTACAGCCGGTGTTGAATTTACCGAAATGATCTGCTGTTAACAAAATATCCAATGCTGTGTTTAGCATAAACATTCAAAATACACTGCATGCTTATGTGTTGTTTGACCCAAACTCTGTGTTCTTTAGAAACTGTTTCAGTCTCAGTATATGAAGGGGTTGGGTCTTAAGGGGTAGTCTCAAGTTTGAATAGTCCAAAACACAAGTGGAGGTTTCTTTGAAAGCTATTCTCCCACTGACTTCATCATGGGTTTACTTAAGGTTCTGTTCAGTGCAGGAACTAATAATCTTGTACATTCTTACATGGCATATTTTTACTGATAGGCCCACCAAGTATAATATACCCTTATGTCTCCATATGTCTATAGGTTTTGGAGTTTCTCTCCTTGATTGTATTCTGTCACCAGCTTTTTGGGTAGTTTGATGCCTGGCATCAGTTGTAACAGTTGCTGTATAAATTAAAAGTAGCTTTTAAATTTAAATAATGGCATGCCAGACATCTTAATTTGGTAGGTTTATATAAAGAATGAGAGTTCTTAAAGATATTCATGTTACTCTGCTAAATAAAGTCACTCTTAAGGTATTTTTTTGCTTTGGCAATTCAGTAGACTGTAAAATTAATGATAATTTTGCCTTAAAAATTAAGATTTATTACCAGTAACTCCAAGCAACTGCTTTTACTGTAAAAAGACCATACTTTGTTCATTGCAATTTAAAATGTTTGCCTCTATTGCCTGTCCTGATTTGCAATGCATCTAGTCATTATTCTTAACTGCAGATTGCTGCTTATTGCATAAAGTTCACTTCTCAAGAATGAATCAAGAACAAAGATAAAAACAGCAGTCTTTGTTTGGTGTTTGATGCTTAGAAAACTGGCACCACTGCAAACTGTGATAAGGTAGAGAAAAATTCTGTACAGTGAACAGAAACAAATACCACACTTAGCCTTCAACTCAGATCTCATGATAAGGCCTTTGCTTTTCATGGAAAGGAATCTTGATCTCTGTGGGAAAAAATAATAAGGTTAATTATTTTCTCATTCATTCTACAACGTTTATGTTGAGCACTAGTTAAAAACTGACAGCTTTTTCATATGAAGGAACTAACAGAAAGGATCTGAACTTTCAGAAAGCCTGAACTAAAGACACTTTCCCCTGTTTACCTGTAAACATTTAAAAAAATAATAAAAAAATATCTATTTGTGGGAACGCCCTTATAACCCTTGTAAAAGTAAGCAATGTGGCATAGTGGCAAAGGTCTTGGATTTTTAACACCCATTTGTTAGCTTGGCTCCTTCTGACAATGTGTGTAACTCTGAGCATGCCTCTTAACCTGCCAGAGTTTCACTGTAAAATTTTCATTTCTGAATCATATACCATAGCTCTGCACTTGGAAAAGCCTTTGGGAGGTCTTAACTATACTGTAGTATAGAAAGGCACTATGTAAAGAACATTTTGCTTCTGTGTTTCCCTTTGAGGTCCTAAGTACATTTTTACCCACAATAGTTAAGTTATGCCATATCAATATGTACTGTACATTGATATGAAATGAGCCTTTGTGAGATGGTGTGGGGGACAGTTAATTGAAGAAAGAAAGTTAAATGTTCAGAAGAAGCCTAAGGTTACAAATCAGAGATTGTGTTTTGTTTAATTCTTAGTCATTTTGGGCTATGAACATTTTGAGGAACTACTTCACATACAGTTAGGTCCATAAATATTTGGACAGAGAACTTTTTTTCTAATTTTGGTTCTGTACATTACCACAATTAATTTTAAATGAAACAACTCAGATGCAGTTGAAGTGCAGACTTTCAGCTTTAATTCAGTGGGGTGAACAAAATGATTGCATAAAAATGTGAGGCAACTAAAGCATTTTTTTAACACAATCCCTTCATTTCAGGGGCTCAAAAGTAATTGGACAAATTAAATAACTGGAAATAAAATGTTCATTTCTAATACTTGGTTGAAAACCCTTTGCTGGCAATGACAGCCTGAAGTCTTGAACTCTTGGACATCACCAGATGCTGGGTTTCCTCCTTTTTAATGCTCTGCCAGGCCTTTACTGCAGCGGCTTTCAGTTGCTGTTTGTTTGTGGGCCTTTCTGTCTGAAGTTTAGTCTTCAACAAGTGAAATGCCTGCTCAGTTGGGTTAAGATCAGGTGACTGACTTGGCCATTCAAGAATTTTCCACTTCTTTGCTTTAATAAACTCCTGGGTTGCTTTGGCTATATGGTTTGGGTCATTGTCCATCTGTATCATGAAACACCCCCCAATCAATTTGACTGCATTTAGCTGGATTTGAGCAGACAGTATGTGTCTGAACACCTCAGAATTCATTCGGCTGCTTCTGTCCTGTGTCACATCATCAATAAACACTGGTGTCCCAGTGCCACTGGCAGCCATGCACGCCCAAGCCATCACACTGCCTCCACCGTGTTTTACAGATGATGTGGTATGCTTTGGATAATGAGCTGTTCCACGCCTTCTCCATACCTTTTTTTCTTGCCATCATTCTGGTAGAGGTTGATCTTGGTTTCATCTGTCCAAAGAATGTTTTTCCAGAACTGTGCTGGCTTTTTTAGATGTTCTTTAGCAAAGTCCAATCTAGCCTTTCTATTCTTGAGGCTTATGAGTGGCTTGCACCTTGCAGTACACCCTCTGTATTTACTTTCATGCAGTCTTCTCTTTATGATAGACTTGGATATCGATACCCCTACCCCTTGGAGAGTGTTGTTCACTTGGTTGGCTGTTGTGAAGGGGTTTCTCTTCACCATGAAAATGATTCTGCGATCATCCACCACTGTTGTCTTCCGTGGACGTCCAGGTCTTTTTGCGTTGCTGAGTTCACCAGTGCTTGCTTTCGTTCTCAGGATGTACGAAACTGTAGATTTTGCCACTCATAATATTGTAGCAATTTCTTGGATGGGTTTTTTGTTTTCGCAGCTTAAGGATGGCTTCTTTCACCTGCGTGCATTCAAAAAAGATTAAGTCTGTTAAACAGTACAGCTTCTTTAATGACATCAAAGTAGACTGAAGCAGTTCTGTAGCTAAGTACCTGATGAAGCTTGTGCCAGGCAGTTTTCATTATATGTGGTAGCTAAAACTTGCAGTATTTTTTTTTTGTTATGTTTGTTTGATAGACAATAAAAAGGTCACACTTACTTAGGTCTGGGTAGACAAATGCAGGTTTATCTGAACAGCATTCAAAATATTATGAATATTCAACAGCTACAAAAATGTATTTTTTATTTTATTTACTGATACAGTAAGATGTTTTTTTTTTTTTTTTTTTTTTTTATTACTGTTAGAAAAAAAATGCACAGTTGTGTGTGACGGTGCGGGTTGGCTTCTCAATCCCTCTTCTATAATGGGAGCCTCTTGAATCCAACATGGTCAGTACCGCAACTGTGATGATCATGGTAGATGAGGACAAAATACACCAAGCAAGGCGATGGTGAAAAGTGCTTTTATTAAAACAAATCAAAATCAAAGTGTTCCAAAAAGTGCAGTGCTCAAAAAAAAATTCAATAAATAAATAGTCCAGAAAAATGAGTGTACAGTGGAGGTTAAAATCCAATAGAAAAGTGATCCATTAAAATGAGGTTAAAATTCAGGCAAGAGTCTTTAAAATTCTCATTCCCGGTGCTCCCTTTTAAAACCGACACTTTTCTGGCTTGTTTTCATTCTCTTTTCTCTTGCCTGCTTCTTCTCCTGTCTTTTAACCTCCGCTCTTTTCTTTTATTCTTTTTTTTATCCCTTCTTTTTGATCTTACACTCCCATTTATAGGCTGGGGAGCGGTGGCAGGTGTGATCGCCCGATTGGCACCCCAGGCTGATAATAAGGCAAATCAGACAGCCTGCGCGTGCTGACAAGGCAACACATGGACGGCTGACCGTTTCGTACCAACCCGGAGACGGGGCATCTTCCCGGAAGATTGCTCCCACTTGCTCCCACTCCCCAGAGTGAGCGTGTTCATTATTTATTTATTAATTAAAATGGCCACTCTTTTTGAGCCGGGGACAGCTATACCATACACTAATGTTCTATTCAAGCAGGTTGCCTCATTGGTTTTTAAATTAATAGCAGTGCAAATATTTCATAATGACATAAAGAAATGATTGCCTTCCAACAGAAAACCATAATAAATGTTATTTTCAATTTACAGCAAATTTCAACAAATTACTTTGTAAAGCACTCTTCATAGAAAAGAAAAATACTGCACATTAAAACATAAAAACGTTAATTGTTTTAGGTGTTATGTTATTTAGGGACAAAGTTGGATATTGAAAACATATGCATAAAAATGCATACCAAATGCAAAGGACTAGGGGGCAATAGAGAAGAGCAAAACAAATGAATATGATAAAATGTACACATTCAAAAGCCTAGTGACCACAAGTTAAGCCAGCGTTTGTTTTAATTTAGGCTTCAAGTTTGTGTTTGACTAAAAATTAACTTTTTGACTATAAAATTATTAGTTAGTTTTTTGTTGGGGTAACATTTTAAGAATAAGAAGATAAATTGCATCATGCATGCACATCACTAGTTCAGTACTGGTATATTAGATTATTGGAATATATGTTTAAAGATTTAAAGACAATAGCAGTTCACCGTTGAACAGTTTAGCTGAGTGTAGTGAGATTGCAACTTTTGTCTTACTTTGCAAAGTTTTCAGATATGAAGGTGAACATTTTTTTATGCCTACCAAAATGAATTTCATATGTGCCATTTAACACTAGTATATTTTTGTAAAATATACCTTAATTTGAATTCAATTCTTGAGAGGAACAGATATTAAGGCACAGGAAACCAGTGTGTCAGCAGAGAAGGAGTCCAGTAGTGAAACATGAACATAAGTGAGTTTCTTGTCTATTGCTGGGTTCTTGGCTTGTGAGCTGCATGAAAGTGATTTAGAGAAGTGATCCAATGGCTGGACTGTTTGATGGATTCCAACAAGAAAGCCCTCACATCTTTAACAAACCATCCATCTATCGTCTAAATCTGCTTATCTAGATCAGTGTTGCAGGGAACAGTATGTTAAACAAATACTCAGAAATAAAAAATACTGTATGTTGTTTGCTCTTTTTTGTGATCTTATTGTTTTAAAATTTAAATCGTACAGTTGCTGCACTGCCCCCTTTTTTCTTTGCATTTCTTTGTAAGTAGAAAAATCTACCAATGTCTTGATTGTATAAAACAATTTTGCATGTGACCCTGCGCTGGATCTTATTTTTAGTTTTTCTGTGCATGATTACTTTGAAAATTATCATTATTTTGTGTCCGCATAGTAAATCTACTTAATTACAACAATGAATTAATATTTAGCATGCTTTTTAATAACATAGTTCACTTTATGCTGTGGTACACTGTATATTGGACACAGCTTATGTTAAGAGAGTGCATTCTTGGCAGGTCTAATATTCTAACAATAAATAAACTACTGTATTGTTCATGTCTTTTTAAGAAAGTAAAAGTCTTGCAATATCCTGTGGAATTCAGCTTGTCATAAGTCTGAAGCTTTTTTTAAAATTTATTTAATAAAAGAGCAAGACGACTTCAGATTGTCTGAAAAGGAAGGAAGCTGCTCCCAATTTCAGTCTTGTTTTTTTTCTTTTAGATTGCTGTTCTGCTGGACTTGTGAGCATTTCCCTAATAACCTCCTTAGAGAAAGAGCTCTCTTAAGCTTCAAAAACCTGAACCTGATTCAATCTTGACAGGCACCTGTCAGAAGATGCACAAAATTTCCTCCTTGTCTTTCTCTGCTTGTCAATTTCAGATAGCTCATTGGCACTAAAAATGATGATAGACAGTCCTTGCTACTTGAGGCTTTACAGTAGGGTGCCTTACACATTCTTATTGCTTTAAATTTGCCCTTGTGAACTGTCAAAGGCCTGATAGGTTTAACAAGGGAACTTTGATCAGCTGAACTTACAGGAAACTCTGTTAATAATGAGACACTGAAACAGGCATTTAGTGAAATAGTACAGTTGTTGTTTTATGTTAAAAATGTAAGGAAAATTGAAATGACAATTACTTGAAAGATATGAATTGTTAGAAAATAAGTACTACTTTCGCATAGTTATCAACAAATAACTGCTTAAGTTATTGAGTAAGCAATCTTTATTATATTTACTTTTTTTAACCTTTGTACCTGAACCTGTATAGTACATGCTCACAGTTTAGAGATCTTTAAGTACAAGTAATCTGTTTATCATAGCAGAAAAATTATGCAGCAGTTTCCTATGCAGTAGTCTTTTTTTTTTTTTTTTTTTTTTTTGAAGTAGTTTTTGGTATAATTCCGAAAGGAAATGTTTCCATGCCCCTGCTATTACAGTAAACACCTTTCTGTTATTTTAAACATACAGTTCAGGGCCTGGTTTCTTTTAGTTTGAGGCAATATGTTGTCAGACAGAAAAAAAGGCTTTCTTCCTTCGGGGCCTCTGTGTTTTAGCTTGCTGCTTTTTCACATATACTATTCTGTATACGTAGAGTATACCTCTTTTTCATTAAGAAATCCAGTTTATTAGCTGTGTGGAATTTATCAAAACAAACTTTTACTTAAACAGATACAATAATAAAACACATTTTGTTTTCTGTGATTGTGGAAGTCTTTTTAAGTTTAAATTAAGCAGCTTATGGGATGCAAGAAATAATCTGGGGGGGGGGGGGATGGTGGGGGGAATGCTCCGATAGTTACAGTAGTGTAACAACAACCTTATGTTAAATGTAACATTATATTTTCTAAGATTTACTAGATTTAAAAGGAAAATACAGTGTGTTTGTGGAAGTACAGTGTTACATTACCAGAAATAGTTCAGATTTCTTTATCTAGCTTTCATTTATCAATGTTGCTCTCAATTATTTGAATATGCTGAACCATAATAATCATTTTTGATATATCAATATCTGTGTTTCATATTAATTTTATTTCTTTCTAATGTGGTAAAAGAGGAAGTGTTTGACCTGATTTGAATATGATTTAGTACTGTAACTCATACTGATTTGGCATTTATTTGTTGTTATGAAGTCCTTAATATCTTTGCAAAATCAAGAGCTGAGTACCCTTGGTATAACTTTGTTTTATACTGGCCATAGAAATGTTCAATTTGCACTAACCACTATATACTGTTAAAAATATTTGTGTTATTGTAGAAGTAGCAGATCTGACTAAATCACAGAGGTTTCTATACGTTTTTTACAAATGGTGGAGATTTAGTTTCTGACCTATTTTGGGACACAAAGTAAGGTGAAGGCACAAACTGAATAGAAAACCTTAAGTTTTAAAGGCCTCTTATGGAAAAATACATTTGAAAATAAAGCATTAAGCTTGACCTTCTTTAATATTTCTGGAAAGTGAAGAAACAAAACAGCTGTTATAATTTGTATTGCAAGCATTTGCATTATGTGACACTTACTCCTCCCATTTCTCTTGATTCTTGTCACACTATTGACAGTCAGTTCAAGGTTCAGCATTCTAGAGTTTCTACATGGGCGTGTTGACATTTGAGTCTTTAGTTCTGCCACAGAGTGTGCACAGGTGACCTGCTACATTTACTCATACTCCACCCCTTTCCTATTGATGGGGCTTCTGTTTGAACAGACTGTGACGTCTAAGGCAGTTTGGCTACTGACAAGTTACTAAAGCTACACAGAGAATGCAGTCATCAACCATTACAAGTGGGGGGGGGGGGTTTGCTGGGGGGGGGTTGGGGCGAGGAGGAGGTTGGGCACTTCAGTGGCACACCTGCTAATATTAATATGACTCTTACTCTGAGGAGAATTGTAGTGAGTGTATTAAATACCACTTTTAATTTAGTTCCACATATTAGCATGCTAAAGTATATAGTAAAAGGAATGAATGAATAATGATAATACAGTCTCTGCTTTTGGTGGACTTTTTTTTTGGTGTCCCTGTCTAGTACTAGGTAGGACCCCTTTCTGCCTCCAGAACAGCATTAACTCTTTGAGGTATGGATTTAATAAGGTATTAGAAACATTCCTTAGAGATTTTGGACTCTACTGCCTTGACAGCATAATGCAGTTCCTGCAAATTGTGGCCATGTGTTCTTGCTGTTTACTTCCCATTCCATCGCATCTCAAAGGTGCTGTGTAGGACTAAGATATGTGGGTTATGCAGGTCTGAGGAGTACGCTGAAGTCACTGTCATGCTTGTGCAGCCACACTGAGATGATGTATGGTTTTGCTGGTATTATCCATTTGGATAAGGGCGGAGTGGTGGCTCTGAGGCTAGAGATCTGCACTGGCAATCGGAAGGTTGCCGGTTCGAATCCCGTCAATGCCATTAGGGACTCTGCTCTGTTGGGCCCTTAAGCAAGGCCCTTAACCTGCAATTGCTGAGCGCTTTGAGTAGTGAGAAAAGCGCTATATAAATGCAAAAAATTATTAATTAAAAATTATAAGGGGCTGCCTATGGCCATTAAGGAATGCAGATAGCAACAATGCTTAGCTACATTCTAGCCTTCAGATGGCACTCAGTTGCTGTTAAGTGGCCCAAGGTATGCCAAGAAATGAATTTCTACATGGTGGTATACTATTCTCACCACCCTGCACGTTTGACACAATGCAGGATGGATTTATGCTTTTTATACCAATTTCTGACTGTGCATGTTGCAGCAGCAGTTAAGATTCATAGACCAGTCAATTTTCTTCAGATCTTTTGGTTGTCTTGTTTTGGTGACAATGCAGCTGAGTGTGTTGGAACCCAGTGTAGTCTCCTGTTACTGTAGCCCATTTACTTAAAGGTAGCTTAGTTTGGATTCAGAAATTCCATTCTGACAGCAATTCTTTTAAAGGTCGATCATGTGAGTATGTGTGGCCTTTCATTTCTGTTTATCTGTTTAATAAATATTTTTTTATCCACAAAACTGCTTCTCATGGATGTTTTTGTTTATTAAATGACTAGCTCTGTTACCCACTGTCTTATTAAATTTTCCAGGTGAATTTAGGTATCAGTTATAGTGCAATTGGTTAGCCGGGTGTATCAGAAGTACTATGTAACTAAGTGCTTTTCTGTATACAACATTTGTAGTTTTAAGGGCTAATATTGTCATCAGGCAGTTTGGTGTAGTGGTTAAGGCTTTGGACCTAGGACTTAAAACTCTGAGGTAATGGGTCAATATCCTGCTACTCACACTCTGTGACCAGAATAGGTCACTTCACCTGCCAGCTTCAATTGGAAAAAAACGAAAGAAATGTGACCAACTTCATTTTAGATGTTGTAAGTTGCCTTGGATAAAGGCATCAGTTAAGTAAGCAACAGTTATTATTATATATCTAATTATTATTACATCACTAGAGCTACTTAATCTTGAACATGCTATACACAACCATGAGTAAAACATTCTTGCATTAGATTCCTCTTTTTGTCTGATTTTCCTTGTGACTTGGCTTTTGTTGATGGTCATTAAAACATATTTTGTCAGGAAAGTGTATTCTTTTGAATTGAAACATGTAATCAGAAATAGTGTAAAATCTGCGTACATAATATTATCATTATTAGATGTTTGTTTTTCATTTTCATTCACGTTCACATTCACTAAAATAAAGTTTTTTTGGTGGTTGATGGTGATGTAAATGATTGCTGTGATTGGTATGATGGGATTAGGTTTGGAGTATGTGGAAACAATGGTTCTAAAGTGATGTTATTGTTGTCTTTCAGACAGTTTCCACAACTGCATTGCTTCCGGGCCTAGCAGACCAAATGTTCCTTAACATCTGTCTATTATAATAAAAAAATCCGGGGATGAGATGAGACTTTTTAGCCTGGGACAAGGCGTGACTTTTTCAGAGAGATATTTTCACATCCTGCGAGATGAGACTTTGTGCCAAGAGATTAAAACACACCCGGGGCCGGAAATAAAAGACAAACAACAAAGTAGAACGTCGTAAGGAATTTAAAACGTTGGTGTGATACACATGCAGAGCAGGTTAGAGATAATGAAAGTACTAAAATTCGAAAGTCTCAAAAAAATGATAGTAAAGATTGCATTAGCGCAAACAAACGGAAATTATTACACGGTGAAATAACAGAACAGCGAAAAGAGATCGAATATATTGTTTGGATTTAAACTTTAAGTTGGAGACTTGTAGATCGTCTAATTTGTGTTCTCATCAGAGAATAGTAGTGTTTCTTCCCAATGAAGAGGCGTATAAGCGAGAATTGAAAGATTTGCTGTTTGGTGTTAGTGAAATCCACATACGTGAGCGGCAGAGATGCAAAGTGGCTGGCGCATAGTGCAGGCTGCTGGGGGGGGGGGGGTGGGGCATTGGTGAGCGAAGCGAGCAGGGGCCCCCTAGTACTCTTTAAAGAAAATGAGCCAAGGACATCACATATCACACCTCTGGTTGAAACAATTTTTTTTTTTAAATTTTGGCAAACATTGAAAATGGGTCCCACATAGCTGATAATTGCCACACAAGGGTTAATCACTCATCTTGATTTGACCATTCAAATCTTTATTTAAATAACTACTAAGCCTTTGACCATGTCTGCTTACTTTATACAGTGATGTGAAAAAGTGTCTGTCCTCTTCCTGGTTTTAATCTGTTATTGCAAATTTTGATACTGAATGTTTCCGGTCTTCAGCCAAAATATCACATTAGATCAACGGCACCTGAGTGAACAAATTGTCCAGAAAGTCACAAATTGTAGTACACTTGTGAGTTCTGGTATGCTGAGATATATCTTTATACAGTATGTGACTATTTGATCTGATGCAACATAAGAAATGATGGAAAGCCCATGTGATTAAAATTTCAGTTCATTTGTATAAAGATTAATCCCATCGAAATCAGAATCAAGATGATTTCTTCCTTTTGTCCTTGAGCAGCAAAAGAAAAAACGTCAATACATTTTAAGAAATTGCTTTATTCTTTAAAATTCACAGGTCTTTGTAAGGTAATCTCATTTTTCTTTGAAGCTTTAATATGTATTACAGTACTTGGCTTTCATTATATGTGGATGCCTTTATGTTTATACATGTCTAGAGTAGAGAAAGCTGCACAGCCCAAAGACAAATAAGTAGCCAAGTCCTTTTTGGTATGAATTTATACCCTGACACCTCTTTATGCATTCTCCACTCTTACTATTATGATTACATTGTAGTCTTTGTTCTGAACACAGTTACCAGTATTCTTATTAAAGGAAGTTCGTTTATACTGCTAACAGTAACAAATGCTGTTAACAAAGTCATCTAAAGAATTTTTTAATTTTTTGTACATTTTACATGACCATGAAAGCAAAACTGTGTAGCTTTAATCTGACATTTATGAAATTGTAAGAAGACAGCTGTAATTGTGGTAAAAATAACACAATTGATACTTTGTAATTTATAAAAATCTTAGAGAACTGAACATGTGAGTACCCACATTACATGACATCTGATATATACATGTAAGAATTGAACTTGGTACACCTGCCAGTACTACTATCACTACTACTAAAAAGTTAAAGATGGCATAAAGCTAGAAACAGAAACTTGTGCTTTCTCATTGTTTACTATTAATTTGAAAGAAATCATATTGCAAATCTTTGTTCTCATACTATAAAGGGTACAAGAATCTGACCCCAGGAAGTTAGGCTAGAAGTCAGGGTATGAAAAGGTTCTGCAGGCATATACTGTCCAAAGTAGAATTCCAGTTATTATTGTGTGAGGCAGATGTTTTAAATTTAAATGCCATTGCCATATGAAGCACTGTGTTTCATAATAGTGCTACTCATCCTTCCTTCCCAAAGGAAATTGGAAGGGTGTGCCCATATGGCAATATTGGAAAGCTTGCTTGTCAATTTAACTATGCTTGTACACAAAGTTCCACATTAATCCCTTACTTTGTCAAAATGTATGTTGAGGAGAAAGTGTGCATGTATTTCTGCTTTGGCCTACGACTTTTATAACACCACTTTGCAGATTAGAAGCTAGTGGTGTAATTCATACATCTTTAGTCCCTGACCAGGAACATACAGTATGTTGCAATCAAGAGAAACAACTTAATTTATTAGGTTATGGTTAGGTTGTGACTGCAGAAGATAGTTTCAGGCTTGTACCAGTATCATCTCCAGAGGTGTTTACAGTGAATTTAGAAAATATTCAGACCCCTTCACTTTTTTCAAATGTTGCAGCATTGCACTTAAATCATTTAAATTTTAATTTTTCCCCCAACATTAAATAGTCCGTGATGAAAAGCGAAAACTTGATTTTAGAAATTTTGGCAAATTTATTGAAAAAAACCCCCTGCAAAATCACAGTGACATGAGTATTCAGACCTTTTGAAAATCGAAGGTTCCCAAGAACACCAATGCCATTATAATTCTTAAATGCTAGAAGTCTGGAACAACCATGTCTCTTCCTAGAGCAGGCCACCCAATCAAACTGAGCAATTGCAGGAGAAGGGCAGTGGTCAGAGAGGTGACCAAGAATCTGATAGTCACTCAGGTTGAGCACCAGAGAACCTGTATGGAGACAGGAGAAACTTCCAGAAGGACAACCATCATTGCAATACTCCACTGATATGGGCTTTATGACAGAGTAGCCAGACAGAGGCCTCTCCTCAGTAGAAGATACATGGAAGCCTCCTTGAGTTTACAAAAAGACACCAAAAGGTCTCCCAAACTGTAAGGAACAAGATTCTCCATAATAATGATAATACAGTTTACTTAAATAGCACTTCTCCCTTGCTCAAAGCGCATGCTGGTCTGATGAAATGAAGATTAGCATAATGTCTGGTGGAAACATGGCAGCATCATTCTGTGGGGTTGTTTTTTAGTGGCAGGAACTATGAATGCTTGACAGAGTTGAGGAAAACTAAATGAAACAAAATACAGAGATATCCTTATTTAAAATTTCCACAGCTCCGAAGGTTCACCAATGACCCTGGTCACAAAGCAGAAAACAACACAGTAATGTCTTAGAGACCACTCTGTGAATATTTTTGAGTGCCCTGGTAAGAGTGAACTAATTGAACATATCTGTAGAGCCCTGAAAATAGCAGTCCACCCCAACCAACTTGACAGATCTTGAGAGGATCTGCAAAGAAGAATGGCAGAAAATCCCAAAATCCAGATATGCAAAAGCTTTTCATGTCAAACCTAAGAAGACGTCAGGGTAGAATCACTGCTAAAAGTGCTTCAACAGAGTACTAAGTAAAGGATCTTGTGTCACTGTGATATTTCAGTTTTTGTTTCTTTACAATATAATAAACGATAATGCATGTATGTGTGTGCATGTGTTTGTGTGTGTTTGTGACTGGTTCCAATGAGCAATCTGATTGGACTGTTTGGTTGTAGTGGTTCAGTGGCAAGATGATGATGGCATAATACTGTAGGGGTTTCAATTCCTGCTTGTGAAAAGATTTTTTTTTTAAACAAAAAGAAGTTCAAATTGGGCATTTCAATGACAACAAAGTAAATAACTATGAAATACTAACAAGGCTCAATACAAATACTTCCTGGAGTGTGTAAATGATGCTTTCATAGTGGGAAATAGCTGGTCCATTTATCATTATTGGTACACGAAAAAGAGGGCAAGATGCAAACAAGATGTCTCAAAGGGAACAGATCCGAGAAGCAGACTTTACTAATCAAGAGAGGATGGAGTGGGCAAGAGAGGTTGAGACCCACAAGGATACAAAGGAAACACATAGGTGGAACGTTGACATTACGAGTAGGCCAAGAGAGATCAAATATTTAATATGTTTAAATGTATCCTAAGGTAAGCAGAGCTAGGTTTTAGTAAACTTACAAAAACTCCTAAAATCATGTTTTCCGTTTGTAATTCTGAGGTATTTAGTGTTGCTTAATGAGGAAATAAAATAGTTTAAATGATTTTAACACAGGGCTGCAACAGAGTAAAATGTGAAGAAGGTGAAGGGGTCTGAGTACTATATGAATCCACTGTATGTTGCTTAAATATCCTGTCCATAGGCATTCGAATGTTGCTTTGTAGGGAACATTATAGCTATATTATTCAGAGAACTGATATTCTGAGGAAAAGACAAATTCATTTCTATTTCTCGTGGTCAATAAGGGGGTTCTAGAAGCCGTATGAAAATAGAATGGTATGGTAAACCTGTGGGGTTTCGAAGTGAATTCGGACAACAACAGAAAGATTATAAAAGGTAGTCCTGTACTTGCGTCCAATAAAGCTGAGGTATTGTGAGCTTTGACTAGGCTTCACATCTAAACTGAATATAATCACTGTTACTGAGAGAATGTAAAACTTGTTACTTTTTCAAGAATATGATTTGGGATACATTGTGAGATTTCAGACTAATGTTGTAGATATTAAATTATTTTTAAAGACCCAAAATGGACCAAAGGAAAGATGCAGCTTGGTTATGTGTTACAGAAATCACTTTAAACAGAATGGCACAGTGTTGCTGCTTTTCATTCAGTCAAAGAATGTTAAAACAAATGACACATTAGCAAAAGCAAATGCAGCAAATTCCCTGGAAGAAGTAAATGCAAACTAAACAGTTGCAAAGAGCTAAATACATGTCCTGCTAATTGAACAGAGGAGACGTAACCCTGACTTAGCACTTTAGACTATTTTTTTATTTTAGTGTATTCATCCTGCAGGACTGAATACATCAACATAGTTTAATTTTAACGACTGCTTCCTGCAGCCTTCAATTTCCTGATGGACACTGCACTTAATGATAAACCATCTTGGGGGCCAGTGGGAAGTCAGGCCAGAGATGTTTGCACTATAGCTCAGAGCTTTGATTTTTTTTTTCCCCAATCCAGTTTGGCCTGCAACAAAACCCAATGTACATTATTGTTCTTCAGCAGGCAGAAAAAATGCTCAGTTGAACTTCAGGTTAAAGGTTGGGGTTGATCTGATAAACATTAATCTGCTTGTTTATTGCATCTTGGAAATGACCAAAGGTATTAATAGAACAAATGCATGATACTGTTATTTTGTGAATATTTTATATACATTTAGTAATCAATCATTTGCACATTTTATTGTGAATGCTTTTACAGAGTATGTATTAAAGCAATAATAACAAAAAGCAAAAAAATACATTGAAACACTGAAAGCTGTGTAATTGTCCTTGCAGTGTTGTAAATACTGTAAAGCCATTCTTAATACTTGATTTGTTAATGAGAAGGTCCCTAGTAAATGAGTAATATTAAACCAGTCTATGGTATTGGATTTTGCTTGTGAATGAACAATTAAAGTGTAATTCACCAAAATCCAAATAACTTTGTGCGTGTGGATCTTTATGTTATTTTTGGATGTGGAAAATTTGTGAGATTTAGTGAAAGATTTAGTGAAAAACATTTTCCTGAGAGTGAACCTAGAAAGGAGAATGAATGTATAAAAAAAGATTTTATTAAGAGTGACATTTTGGTTTTGACTTTGAGTTAAGTTTTAAACAATTGATTATGGAATATGAGTAACTGTAGTAAAAAAAAATCCCATTTTTTAATTAAAAGATAAGTGACTTTTTTTTATAAACTAAACAACCTGAAACTGGGATTATCTATCTATTCATATGTTTTTGATGATTTTTTAAAATTTTTTTATTAATTCCAGTCCAGAGTCATGGGAAGTTTTAGTACAGTAGCACTGAGCCAGCCCTGGATGGGACACCTGTCCTTCACTAGGCATACTGACTTCACTACTGCTCCATCAATTTAATATTCAGAAATAATCTGTGTATCTTTGGAATGTAGTAAGAATATAGACCTCTGTGGTATAGTTACCATACCATATAGTGAAATGCCAAAAGTTAGGACATTTTTATAGCAAAATATTAAAAAATAATGGAAGTATAGCAGAAATGTTTGCAGTAATAAAATATTGGAAAATAACACATTAACTCAGAACAATGTCAGATGCAGTGTAGTACTATTTAATATTTATGGTTACTGCACCAGTTATATGTACAGTATTTATGAAAAAAAGCATGGACATCATCCTTCATATGTGCTAGGAGTAGTTGGAGATAGTCTACTGCATGTTGTGGAATTAGAATTTCTGATTTTTTTAAGAAATTAGATTCAACCATAACCTCATTTATTTGGAACTCAAAACATTCATGTATCCGAAGAGCAACCCTACAAAGACCTCAGGCAGAAGGTGGCATGGCTCTACCTAATTTTCAGTTTATTACTGGGCAGCAAACATACAAGCTATAAAAACCTGAACACAAATAGATGAACATACACAGGCTTGGTCCGCAATAGAAGTAAAATCCTGCAGTACTTCTTTATATTCCCTGCTCTGCATTCCAATAAATGCAAGTTATCTCAAATATACTAATAACCCAATTGTGCTTCATTCACTCAGAACATGGAACCAATTTAGAAAGCAATTTAAGATGGAAAATCTTTTATCTGTGGCACCTCTGCAGGAGAACCACCTCTTTCAACCCTCGCAAACATATCTAGTTTTTAATATCTGGAAAAGATTTGGGATTAAATTGCTCAGAGATCTTTATATAGACAATATCTTTGCATCCTTTGAACAATTACATTCCAAATTTAACCTTCCAGCTACACATTTCTTTCACTATCTCCAAATTAGAAACTTTGTTAAACAGAACCTGCCCGATTTTCCTCATCTCATACCCTCCACCATGCTGGAAAAAATACCGCTCAATTTCGAGGACTTATACACCATTTCTGCAATATATAAAATTTTATTAGAGTCCCTTCCTTTCAAAGATCCAAGAGGACAATGGGAAAAAGATCTCTTAATTAATATGTCAGAAAAGGAGTGGAAGGTAGCAGTGCAGAGAATTCACTCGAGCTCCATATGTGCAAAGCATAGAATTATTCAACTCAAAACTATATATCGAGCTCATCTGTCTCGCTTAAAACTGTCCAAAATATTTCCAGGGCAAGATCCAACCTGCAAATGCTGCAACCAAGCTCCTGCCTCACTGGGTCACATGTTTTGGACCTGCACCAAATTAACATCATTTTGGACCAAAATTTTTAAGTGCTTTTCAGACAGCCTTGGGGTCACAATCCCTCCTAACCCATTAATAGCTGTGTTCGGTGTTCTTCCAGATGGATTTGAAATGGAGAAGGACAAGCAAACTGTGATTGCATTCACTACACTTTTGGCACAGAGACTTATTTTGTTAAATTGGAAGAATCCTAACTCTCCTCTAATAAGTCAGTGGGAAACTGATGTTTTACATTATTTGAAATTGGAAAAAATCTAATTCTCAGTTAGAGGATCTGTACAGAACTTTTCAAAACCTGGCAGGATCTAATCAATAATATTTTAGAATAAGAAGAAATAATTATTTCCGTATTTCTTTTCCTTCTCCATTTATATTCATTGCCCTATTAAACTCAACAATTTAGGTATGTTTACAAGCTTTAAGTATTACTCCTTTGGCCATGCTCTCCCTATCAGGGGTGGGGTTTGATTTGTTTTCAATCCTATTTTTTGTAAAAATGTATCTATTTGTACGGAATGATTACAATAAAATATATAAAAAAAAGAATTTCTGATTTCGTCACTGATTCATACATACATATTTGTAGTTACTGGCAAGCTAACATTAAAAAATATTAAAGATATGGCAAACTAAAAATCACTTTGTGCATTGGAGACTTTACTGGAAGGCCTTTTCATTCCTGTTAACAGAGGATCACCATGACTACAGGTTTTTGCACTAATAATTTTGATTTAGTTTCTCTGTGCACTTTCTGAAATTAATAATAGTGTGACTTTGTTATGTTTGAAATTTAGAAAGTTGTTTTAGGGGTGCTCCGATCAGGTTTTTTAAAGCTGATACCGATCACTGATTTCATGTTACATGATCAGCTAATTCTAATACTGATTCCTTTTTTTTTTTCTTTTATCCCTTTAAAAAACATTTCACACTAATCTGCTGCCTAACCAGAAAAGTAGAAGCCTTATGTGCTATATTAAAGTCAGTCATCAGTCATTCATTCTCTAACCTGCTTGTCCTGAACAGGGTTGTGGGGGTCTGTTGGAGCCTATCCCAGCTAGCACAGGGAGCAAGGCAAGCAACAAATCCTGGACAGGGTACAAGCCCATTGCAAGGCAAACACACACATCCACACACTCACTCCAACCACACACTAGGGCCAATCTAGGATTGCCAATTCAGGTATATTTTTATAATTAAACTATAGACCACAAGTGTTAACTGTTTTTTTTAACAAAATGAAATTCTGTAGGCTTATTTTTCAGTGACTAAAAATAGTAAAATAAAATGAATTCCCTTAAAAATACATACTTTAACTAATAAAATAAGTACAAAAAAATGTATCCACCAGTAATGGCGCACTGCATAACGTGCAGTGAATACACTTGACTTGAGCATTCCTAGTGTTCATACTCTTTCTCTGTACATTTAGCATTCGTTTACTCAGAGGTTGATGCACTTGATGCTTCCTGAGCAGCTCTTCTTTTCTCCACCCTAGCAGTCCGCTTCTTCTCTTCTTTCTGTGAGCAACAGGTGATTTAGAATCCTGGACAGACAAACGAACAGTCACGGTAGCATATTATATACAGTATAATATAAAGATAATACATATGGCATTAAAGAAAATAAAATGCTTCTCATAATTATAAGTTGTCATATTATGTTTTTTTCTGTAATGTACCTATCTGAAACAAGACTTAATTAAAAAAATATCATTTTCGACCATTTCTCTCACAAAAAAAAAAAAAAATATATATATATATTTCAGAAACTTTTCTTTTTCCAATTAAAAGTGCTGCTCCATTTAAGACAAGATCGCTGCCCAAACACAAGCAGTATCTGTTTTAATTTAAAGGACAAAATAAAGGTCTGAATCCTTATATTAATAGCTTTTCTTGCCATTTGCCTATCACTGACTGTCTTCTCCGAGTACTTTTTTTTTTTTTCAGTTTGTTGCTCCATTTTCTTCAACGAAAAAGCTAATAGATCAATTGCCTCTCGTTCACTGATAAAACAAACCTCCACTCCCAGCTCGTTGTTTACAGTCCAGGTAGTTTGATACAAAAGAAAAAAGATGTGTGCTAGCTCAGCTATTGTAATACCTTGTGTAAAGGAGCACTGCAACAGTTACTGTAAAATTTGGAATAGCAGTGGCTGAAAAGATCAATTTTTGTAATTGTCCTTTTTACAGATGACTGGTCGAGTCTTTTTTAGTGAAAATTGGCAGATTTAGATTGGTGGCAACTATTTCGATTGGATGTATGTTCATCTGCTCTTTTAATAAAAGTAAAAAACATAAGAAAGGATTATTCTATTAAAATGTATGCAAATGTCTGTAGCATCTAACAGACAAATTAAAAATGGCAGAATTAAATTTATTATCCCTAGTGTGTGCTTGGTGTGTGGGTGGGTGGGTGTGTGTGTCTTGTGGTGGGTTGGTGCCCTGCCTGGGATTTGTTCCTGCCTTGCACCCTGTGCTGGCTGGGATTGGCTCCAGCAGACCCCCGTTATCCTGTGTTAGGATATAGTGGGTTGGAAAATGACTGACTGACTGAATTTATTATTACCTAAAATGCTTGTCCAGTTCATTATCATTGGGAGCTAGAGCCTTGGAAGCATTAGCCACAAGGCAGGTAACAGCAATGGATGGACTGCCAGTACATTGTAGGGGATACTCGCACATACATCCATCCACAGTTACTTTCTTGTCTTAGCCAGGGTTCCTCCCCACCTGGGGATTCAAATTCATGTCTGACGTCTCTTTTGTTAATTTTTAAATTTTTTTTGTGTTGATTATTTGCATCTTTCTTTATTTCTGGTTTTGTCTTTGTATTCAGTCTTCTTATGTAATTTTTCCATGTGTTTTGTGAGCGGTCACCCATGAGGCATGGCCACCTGCCAATATCTGTCTGGAACTGTCCTCTACCCTATAAATACACAGGATCTCCCACAGTTCTGGGTGGTTCTTTTCTAATATATTCAGGAGTTGGTGGGCTTTCTTGTATTTGTTTTGATTTATTGAATTTCTGAACCTTATTGCTCTGTTTTTTTATATTGTTCTAGACGTCTGTATTAGGATCTTGTTTTACCTGGATTGTATTTTACCTTCTGTGCTCTCAATAGCTTTATTTTTGTTACATGCATTTTTATGGAGTTAAACTTTATTTTCATAAAGATTCTGTGTTGCCCTTATTTCTAGCTGGGGTTTGGTGCATCCCCTCCTCTCTAGTGTTTTTTATTTTATTTATTTATTTATTTTGGAACTTATTAGGATTTATGTGCTTTGGGACTCGAAGTCCTCAACAGTTACTTATACAGGATTGTACATCTTTGGGATATGGAAGTAGAACCAGGATATCTTAGAGAAAACCAGTATAGATACAGAGAAAACATGTAAACTCCATACTGGCAGAGTCTAGCCTGTAACTACTATTCATAAATATTATAAAAATGAAGGCCATGCAACTAGGCTTATGTGTGAAAGCTACTTTATGGCTGTTTGTGACCATGAAGACCCTGCACTTTTAAGTTGTATGCTTGGCTGGATCATAGCTTTATCAGTAAGTGTGTGTGCAGCAGGGCAGTGTGCAATAGCTATTAGTAGTCATCTTGCAACAGCTGGGTACAAATTTGAACTCAGGTATTTCTTTTATCTGTGAAATTCTCTACCCCATTCATTTGTACATATTTTATGCTCCAGTGGAACGTATACCAGAGTGTGCTACAATTGGGTTAAAATTTTGGATTGTCACTAGTGAGTCTAGATGTTAACTTAGCATTGGAAATGTAGGCCTGTCATCAGACAGTTTCCAAAGAAAGACATTTTCCACATTATATTTTTTTTATAAATACACCTCTCTGTTTTTAATTTGAACAGAAATCCATAAAGGTTTCATTATAGATGAAGGTAGCAGTTGGTGATTTTAGTTCTAGAAGTTTAGGAGTATAATATATATGTTTACAGTGTTTTACTTTATAATTGAACATTGTTGTTTATTGAGAATATATATACTCATTTTGTGTTCATGGCCATGCTGACTGTATACACAAATACTGTTTTATAATTGTTTTTCTTTTTTTTTTTTTTGAATATTTTTCTTTTCTCACATGAAAAGAGTATCATAAAGCATGTGTATTACTCAGTAAAAGCATGTTTGCTTCAGGCCTGTGGTTTTGTTTGATGTGTATGACCCATCTGGAAAAGTGGGTTCTAGTTTATATTGGCATAGGTTGCAACACTGGATGCACATTTAGGACCAAGAGCTAGAGTGATAATGTTAATTTTTTTTCTATTCTACTGTACTTTGTGTGTTGTTCTGTGCCGTTTATATTTATTGAAGCTTTTTGCTGTCACTTGACTTCCTGTAAAGAGGCGTAACCCAAAAAAGAGCAAAGCAGAAGAGCTTATTGGAGAGGTTACAGCTTGCTCATTGACAAGGTAAATCAGAGATTAGATGGCAAAGCTTTAGCATTATAATATTTATTGTGTGTCCCTGAGTAAACGCCTTGCAGCCATTTACCACAAAGAACATTATAGGGTTATTGGGACCTGGATTCTGTCCTAGAAATAACAGTTGCAGGGCTGGGACAAACACCAGATGGGATGCCAGTCTATTACAGAGGACCACCAGGCCAAATTTGACATCCCATTTTATAAAATCCTCACAGGTGGTGCAGTGGTAGTGCTGCTGCTTTACAGTAAGGAGACTGTGGAAAATTGTGGGTTCGCTTCCCGGTTCCTCCCTGTGTGGATAGCGCTTTGAGTACTGAGAAAAGCGCTATATAAATGTAATGAATTATTATTATTATTAAAACTGAACTGTGAAAGAAATGTTGAGCCAGTGGGCTGCACTACTAACAGCCTTACCATTGTATAACCCAAACTGTTTTTATACTTAACAAAGAAATCATTGTTATATTTTTAGAAATTTCCTGGTTGGAGCTTAAAAAAGCAATTTTTGCCAATATATTCAGCTGCACAACTATTGTAAATCAATACACTTTTTCAATTTAATCTACATCCGTTAACTTTTTTTCCTCATTGGAGGCAGAATTCAACTGAATTTCATTTTTATTAGCAGGTATTTTAAAGAACACCAGTTGTGCATACTTTAATAACATGCTTAGCATGTCTAAATCTAATTTACAACATTTAGCACTTTAGCCAATATTTTTAATGTATTCTTTATGACATGCAAACAATTGCTGTGGCATTTTATTAAAAAATCAATATTGTTACGCAGATTCAAATAAAATTACAGCAGTGGGGAATTTCATTTCTTTTGGTATACTTCGTTTAAACATATAATTTTGTAGATGATTTAATCCGTATAAAAGCTGCATATATGCTGTACTCTTAAATATTTCAAAATAACAACAGTGATACATTTTAGACTTGTGTAAATATACTTTATTCAATGACTAATTTATTAGGTGTTCTGCCTAAAGTCACTTTCCCTACCTCTGTCTGTTTGTTATAGCTTATTTGTGTAGTTCCTTTTTCCTGGATGTCCTCTTGGCCTCTACTCTATTTTCAAGTTCATTACTCACCACACGTTACCTTCTTAGAATATATCTGAGCCAGTCCTTCTTTTTCAGTAGAATTGTGCTAGTTTCCTTTTTTTCTCCTGCCATTTGCTTATTTTGTCTTACCACTCGAATTCCTTAGTGTTCTTTGTTTCAAACAACATTTGAATTCAGATTTTTTTTCTCACCCCAGTAGCAATTAATGAATGCTACTTTGGTCCGAATTATTTGATATGTGATTTTATTTTTGATTACCATATTCATATGTCTGCGGTGGGTTGGCACCCTGCCCGGGATTGGTTCCTGCCTTGTGCCCTGTGTTGGCTGGGATTGGCTCCAGCAGACCCCCGTGACCCTGTGTTCGGATTCAGCGGGTTGGAAAATGGATGGATGGATGGATGGATATTCATATGTATAGATAATATTGCAGTTCTGACCTTGTATAGTATTGCTTTAGCTGCATAAAGTTATACCATTATGTTAATTTCTTCTTCTTCACTTCTTGCTGCTTTATATAAGAATTCTCGTAAGTTTGCATTTTCATATTCATCTTCATTTCATACTTATTTCAAATTTTCAACTCATCAGTTACTTCAAGAATTTTTTTTGTACATTGTGGCCTCTTTGGTGTTAGAGAAACTAACAAATAATGTCCCTGCTGCTTCACTAAGAAGGTCTTCTCCTCTTTATGTGAAATAACTTGTACACTTTCGAAACACTCGACCCAATAATCTAATTCTCCCTAGGTCACATATTGCCTCCAATGGTTTAAGACTACCACCTGATGGCTGACCCGGCCCCACATTCTACAAACCCATTTAAACAGCATGACAATTGGATCATCCTCTCTGGTGTTTTTTCCCTACTGTAATCCAACTGGATTTTGGTGCATCATCATTCTGCTTAATTCACAAGGTAAGAAAGTCTATGGGTTAATTGTACCTACATTAATTATTTCCAGGATGTGAACTATAAATAATAGCACTTAGGTATAAGCTGTATGATGACAAACACTGCCTTACTTACATACTTTATTCTACTTTTAGATATCTGCCTTTTTGTCTTAATTCTCTAAGTGATACCTTTTCAACTCTGTCCACTACTTTGTTTAACCCTTTATCCTCTATCATATTCTGATGTTATTTTGTAGTTCTCAGTGTTTACTACATTTTAAAGGCACAGGCTGGGCCAGATTAACATCATTGACATCTTTGTGCTCCCTGTCCCTACCCATATTTGGTTAAAAAACACAAAAGAGGAGTAAAATATTGTAATGGGATGAAAAAATAAAGTGAATGACAGTGACATCACAAATAAAACCGAAACCCAGAAATTGAATGGCCGGTTAGACCAGTTTCTATCAAAATTGGTTTTCTCCTGCACCTCATTATGTGTCATAACAAGTAAAATTATACATCATTTTTTTAACAACTATATGAAATGAAATTTATCAAAGCAGTATTTCACAAATGAATGCAAGTAGCTGAGCTGAGTGGAAGTATTTTGTACTGCAAGGAGCCATATCACAGAAAGGTGAAGTTTTTTTAGATTTACAAGCAAATTTTTAACTGTGCTTGACTTGTTTCATTGAACGGCATCTGGACAAACTATGCTCTTGCCAATTGTGGAAGACTTTTTGGACTTGGGTAATAAGTATGGCTTTGGTTCTTTTTTAGAAATGTTCATTTCTCTGTTGTTGCTTTTTTCTGCTGATCATGTAACTAAGGGTCCTTAAAATGGAAGAATTCAATTGCTTGATTTAGCATTTGTGGGATGCCTGGTTTCAAAATGTTTGTTAAATTTAAATGTTTTAAACTTCTATGGTCAAGGAATTCTAAGCACAAAACACGCAGTGGATTAGAGTTCAGCTTCAGTATGCAAACATACAAATCCATATAAGCAGAAAATCAGCTTGATGTTTATCTTTTTCACTTTCTTTTCTAATAAGTGTTTGTTCTTTGCCTAACATGTATTGTAATGTTCTTTTGCAGTCCTTTCTAATCAATCTAATAGGTTTGTCATTTAAAGATGATAGTAATCTTTCAGATTATTATGTTTAACATGATATATTTTTTCTATCTTAATTACTGAGTATATAAAAAATGATTGTTTCAGGAATGAGTGAGGGTATGAATTTGAAGAAACTAATGTCTTTAATGTCTGTAATCTCTACAAGCTGACAGAATAAAAATGTTAAAGATAAATAGTGCTGCTGAAGACTGCATGCCATTACCAGCTGCTACTACTGTATATATAAGAGAGTCGAGCCACTTTAGGCACCCCTGGACCCACCGAGTTAGACTACAAGTTCCAGACTTTTTTAATGTTTCTTTGAAGTGAAAATGTTATGAATTTGTTTTATTTTAAGCACCCAGAAATACATGACAGAATTTAAAAGATGACATGATTTTTTTTCTTCATATTATAGCTATATATAGTATGTGCCCCTGTACCAAAACCCCCACCCCCCATTAGGCCCTGAGTTTCATCCTAGGTAAGCCCGTGAATTAATCTGGCTCAGGGTACAGGATATTTATCTTGCAAGGCAAAAACTTGCAGTTTAATGTATTATTCTTTAGGTGTTCCTAATCTAAGGTGTTAGATGCATTCTGGCTTCAGAGAATCATATAAAGTAAGGATGGAATGATAAAGATGCAAATGAACATTTATTATGTATATTTAAATGAATTACGGTTTAAAATATATTGTTAGTCAAAGGGCAGTAGAATGGTGTATAGATAGTGTTCCTCTGTCATAGCTGTGGGGAATTAGTACTCGTAACAGTAAACTTGAACATGAACAAAGAGTACATAATACAATACAGTTTCAACTTGCATGTCTTCTCGGAAGAGTTGACAATAATAAAATGCCAACCAAAAGGCACACACACACACGTGCATGCACACACAAAGCATAGCTTAAGTCATTTTTTGAGTTTGATTTTCTCCTCTAGCTGTCAAAGTTTTTTTTGGAATCATCTAGTCTTCCAGTGAAATGTAGCATTCAAGGCATGTTTCATAACTTTGCCTTCAGAAAAAGCTGGAGACTATAATAATTTATTTGTATATTTATCTTGTACAGATGATTTATTTTAACAAATCCTTCACGTAATGCAGAACAGTTCCAAACAAGTACATCTGTGGTTTTCAGTTACATAAGGGAACTGTTTATAAAGAAGATTTACTAAATGCCTGAGCAGCTTGTTGTTTTTACAGTAATGCAGAATGACATCAATATTACTTTGTCAAAGCAATTTTTATTCATATCTTCTGCTGCATTTCAGAGTTTTGAATATACAGTATAACATCAAGGTTTGGCTTTCGATATTTCCTGTTTACTGTACATCTCATTCCAGCCTTTAGTGACATTTTATTTATGTTTGTTGTAGAACAGGGGTCCTCAATCACAGTCCTGGAGGGCCGCAGTGGCTGCAGGTTTTTGTTCTAACCTGGTTGCTTAATTAGAAAGCAATTCTTGCCAATAATTTAATTTCATGGCTTGTTAGTGCTTTAGCTCTGCTATATGAGGTCATTCTCATATCCTAGATTTTCTTCCCCTTTCTAAGGATATCATCCAAATGATTTGAAGGCTAAAATGGATGAGTAATTCTCAGTCCTATACTTTTTTCTCTTCACTTTCCTTCCAAGTATTTAATTAAACCAACTTGTATATGATAAATACACACAGGTGTAAATGGTAACAAGCTAAATGGAGAAATGCTGGTTTCTTTTGTTATTTGCATGTTATTACTAATTAGGAGCAATTAAAAAACAAGAATACAGCTGTTTAAGACTAAAATAAGCCATAAGGGTTCAAAATCTTAACAAGCGAAACAACTAAAGTGAAACAGAAGTGTTACTTGAGCAATAAGTGCTTCTTATTAAGCAAATGGGTTGGAGCAAAAACCTGCAGCCATTGCGGCCCTCCTTGACCGTGATTGAGGACCCCTGTTGTAGAATCATTCACTGATGTATCTTCTTAGCTATATACTGTGTATATTTTTTTTACCTCTCTATACATCTTGCACAATAATTTTATTTATATTGTATCTCCTTTTCTGATCAGTTATTTGGAAGACCGAAATGACTCTGCCAATCCTTCATATGAAAGAGGTGGCACAAGCTGTGGCACAGATAGGTTTAGCTTGGTTTAATTTTCCTGTTGTTTGAAATATTTGTTGTGTTTTAAGAACACTAATAAGATGACACAGGCCAGGGAATGTCAGACATCAGTGGATTTTTGCCTTAGGCACAAGGTGCATTTAATATTCAACAGCCATTCACAGAGGGAAAAGTGTTTTCTTAGGTCTTTATTCAGTCTAAGGTAACAATAAAATACATTTATTTCTTTTTATGTATTGTTCATGTTCTAATTTATGAAAATATGGTTGTCGGCAGAAAAAAAATGGCTATATAGTAAAACATCGATTTAGAATTTCATATTCAAATGGGAAATGAATGATTAGTGTCGCTATGACATCCTAAGCTGGCAGGGTAACGATAAAGTTTTACCCTGCTATGCACCTTTTTATCTTGACTTCTTTGTCTATATTTATAATGAAATTGATTGTTATACACAGTTATTTACACATGGTAGTATATTACTTTTAATAACTTACTTTTTTTGCTGTACTAAATGAATCTGACCAGCTTATTTTCTTAAGTAGGACTGGTTCATAATCAAGATAGTTCTAGGTTAAAACAAAAGTGGATGTTTTAAACATGTGAATAGCAAATGGTCTGGTACAAGTATGAGCTGGAGAAATTTTTAACAGCCTAGTAGAGAATATTAAAGTAGTAGTAATAAATCTAGGAAACTGATTATCACTGACACGATTCCATAAATGTAGCCAGCATGAAAGGTACACAACCATCTTCTGTTGCCCAGAAACTAAGTGCATGAATTCAGCACATGACAGACCATGAGCAAATGACCTCGAAGTGTATACATAAGTTCTGTGCCATATTGTCTCCATGCAAGCATTTGAGTGGTCAGGTAACTTTTTGAATTCCTTTTTAACTGGCAGTGGAAAAAAGAAGCCCAAATTAAGAGTTGGGTGCCAGGCTACTTCTCCACTTATTTCATTGTTTCCACTTGCATTAACTGGTAAGGTAATGTAGTAGAAGATCATTTCATGAGCTACCCCTGCAATTAGGAGAATATTTTATAAATTGACTTTTTTGTTGGTTACTGAAGAGTAAAGGAGTTTTCTGGTATAATTTGTTTTTATCCTGGACCATGAAAAAATACTATGTGTTGTAATTTCTAATCTCCTCTATATCATAAAAAGGTAAACTAAGAAGATATCATCTTTTGTTTATTTACTTTTACTGCAGTCCCCAATTTACTGTATTCTATATTGCCATGCTGTTAAATTTGCACACAGATTTTACTGGCTACCATGGCAAAGAAACACTAAGAATGCTTTAGATAAATAATAACACTGCAATGTTTAGGTCATTTGTTCCTTTATAATTATTTTACAAAAAAGCAATGAGTTGCTGCATAAAGAAGTTCACAAAATAGTTGGATGAGTGGCTGAAATGATTATTAACAACAGTAATTGTAATCATAAACCCAGGTAAAAGTCTTTATCACAATACATATTTCTTGATTAGTTAGTTAAGCAATTAATTTGCCAAACATTGTCCAAAAAAGGACAATCCTAATGGTTCAGCATAATAGAAACTGAGATTGCTGTTTTATTGTAATATGCATTTACCATTAGTGAAGAATATTCTGGTATATGTATTTTTTTTTTAGACATGCATGTTAGAGCAACTGGATATTTGTGAAAGAGAGCCATGTGATAATTTGTGGTCCAGTCCTGGGCTGTTAATAAATTAGAGCGGGTTTTTTAAACTAACATACAGTATATATATCCACACATTTGAAAGGCTGAATATTGAATATTTTTATGTTTACATAAAATGGAGAGCTTTAAGAAAAAAATGATCTGGTATTTGGCTTGCAGTGCCCAGCAGGTGTACTGTTGAGTGACTCGAGCAGTGGCGGAGCTTCTAGTAAATCTAATGAAATAAATACAACTGCAGCTTTTTTCTAGTTTTAAAAAAGTAGCCTTATGATTATTGAATCAGCTCTTACAGTAAGAGTATCCTATTGGTAAACTTTTCATTTAAAAATAAAATGTGGGTTCCTCTCTTCTGAATAAATTTAATAGAAGAATGGCTTGTGATAAACAGTTTGAAGTTCAGGTCACCTCTTTTTTCATCCTTCAGAAAATTTGCACTTGGCCTCTAGTGCTTTCTTTACTTTAATACTAAATTGATTCCTTTGTATATCTAACTCTTAGGCTTAAGTCATTTGAATATTGTAAGTTATTTGTTTGTTAAAAACAAGTGTCCCCTTTCTGTAAAGATGTTAGAGGACTCCTTGCTCCAACTATGTGCAGAGCAAATCTTTATCAGTTTTCATCTAACCATATGGTCTTTCAGTGCACATAGCCTTTTTCTGACCATGGACTGATGTCCCAGTGTCAGAGACCACCTCCTTCAAGTGAATATTGTGTATTTAATATACTTAACCTGGGATACATCACGCTAGAGAAACCGAGATGTATGTGCTCTAAAGTAGTTTTACATTGTATTTCAACGATATTGTTAATCTACCTTCCATTATCCTAAATCATTCACTCACTTGGCCCTTTTTGAGATATAACACAAAACGTATGGCTACCTAATAACTTCTGGTTAAACAGCCACTTACTACGCTGTACAGAAGTTAACAAGAAATATAAACATTTGTAGGCAGTTTATATATATGCTGTTTATAAGAAATCTGCATGCAGGTAATGATTTGAAGTTGGCCATTATTGCTTCTGTGTAAAGTTTGTTTGTTTTTATTGTGTACTTTTCAGTTCCTCCAAATGACATTACCTTTTCAAGTAAATAAGCATTCTATTAGGCTGATGAGAATCTCCAATCTGTCTCAGCCACTGTGCTTATATGGGCCATTCATGGTGGGCTCCTACCATTTTCTCATTGATACCATAACACAGGACGAAAGCAAAGCATATACTACAGTATATGACGTGGGCCAACATACTATGTGAAAATGAGTGGAAAGGCATTATCGTATTGTGTAATAATTATAGCTGTTTCATCAATTTTAATATTAATTTTTAATTACAACCGGTCCCCTAAATGCATTAGAATATGTACAATGCAGGATGACACTCTATACAATAACATCTGTAGCATCTGCAGTATAAATAGTACTTCTCTGCAAAGTGAAAGAAAATTTAGAAACCTTGTGAAACACTGAGCAAGTACAGTATGTAAATTCAACATAGAAAGTTCTGTTTGCCTATGAATGTGAGGTATGGCCCAAAAATACATATGCTGGTATAACTAAAAAGTCTGAATGTTTCAGTAGATGCAAGTATATTTTTTTCTGTATATTTTTCAGACTAAAACTTATTTTTTGCGAAATAACAAACATTTACTGGTTGATATATGAATTAACACAGATATGCCTATGATCCATCAAAACACATATTAACAGTCTCTAGTCAAAAAGATTTGACTGGAGGTGTTCATCTGTCTTAAACCAATAAAAGTGCATTTTCTTTCTCTCAATCACTCAATTACTATACTCACCCAGACACACCACTGCTGCTGTTTCCATGCTAACTTGGCACTTCTTCCTGTCCTTCCTGTTTGTGTTGACTCAATAATCCGGTGGAACTGCACAGCGCTCTGTTTAATGCTGTTTAAGGGTAGGCTTATTTGTTACACACAGTTCTCATAAACATCTATACACAAAGACACAAATGTACCAACTTAAAATTACATTTCCTATTTTCATTTGCATGTGCATTTGTTTTTATGTTTAAATGTGTTTGCACTTATTTTCAGAGCACCAGTTTTCTAAAAATTCATAATGGAAAAATGTAATATATTACACCGGATTAACTGGTACATTGCCCACTACTATGTATGTACTTGAATGGAACTGGAATCAAGAACTGTGATACGGTAGCAGTTACTACACCGCTATGACTTTTACATTTATAATCAATGTTTTTCCTAAATTTTAGCCACCATCGTACACATCATGTTATGTGTAATGAAAGATAAACACAAGATATTGGACCCATAGTAATCTAAATTGAGCAATATTTTGTTTGTTACTTGCAACTCAAAAGTACTGTAGTATAGGTTTAATGGAGTTGAAAGAAATTAATATTGACTTTTATATTTGATACAAAGAAAATTTTCATGATGCAATTGTAATATGTAATACAATTGTAATATGCAAATGTAATACATTTTTCCAGTTGAGTCATATATCATACTGAGAGGAATGTTAAATGTTTGGTGTCATTATACACAGTTATTGGGTGTGCAGCTAAAATATGATGCATATCATCAGTTTCATGAGAATGTCAGCAATTTACAGAAATAAGATTGCCTAAGGGCTAAGAGGTTCTGTATTTATAAAAACTTAATAAACTATTAATATGTAAAACTGAATCATTCAGAAAAGCTACTAATATTGGCATAGCCAGTTATTTTAAAGTAGATTTTTTTTAAGGATTTGTTTTTATTTTAGTCTTCATATTTATTAGTTGACTGCGCATGGAAATCAAGAGGAGAATTGGAAAGAATCAAGTAATGATACAGTGTATCCCAATTTTGATGAACATCATAAATAGAATTCTAAATTACATAAATGTAGGAAATGCCAGAAGACTTCCAGAATACTTCAGCAGACTATCATACTTTAAAATAATAATTGTGAAAACACAGACTTAATGGCCTGAAAGGGTGAATAAATACATTATTAAAAGCAGCAGATTATGGAAAATTATAAAGCCTAAGACCTAAAGTAACACCAGAAACTGCAACTAGATGTTAAAAAAAACTTAGATTAAAAGAAATTAAAAATAAAAAGGCATTGAAAAAAACATATTAAGTCTCAGAAATGCAGAAGAGAAATCATTAAAAACAATCACACAACATATCACACAAGTAAATACAAATATAGTGACATATGAAATACTTTAATACAGACATTTAAAGAATGAGATGTCAAAACTTAAAAATTTTAGAATGGAAGTGACACATGTGGTTCAGAAATTGAAAGAAATTCTTAAATACGGGCAGAACTCCTGGGTATGATAAATTTTATTTTTAACACTGATAGAAATGAGAGACATTATTTAGAAACTCACGTAAACTAAATGTAACATTTGCTTCTAATGGGATAAGTTCCTGATGACTAGAGAGATCACCGTAATTACAAAACAATGTGCCTTACTTCTAAGTTTGAGAAGAATATGTAAACTATAATTTAAATAAATTAGAAGGCAATTTGTATGAAAATTGCTAATATGAGGAGGTATATCCTGTAAACCAACCTGTTAGACAACTGGAATAGTGGACACAAATAGTAAGAGCTTATTTGCTTAGTTTTTCAAAAAAAACCTTTGTTACAGTTCTATACTAAATATTAATTCTGAAGTGAAAGTCAGTGGAATGAGACGGGAATTACAAAATTGTGTTTTAAAGTATAGTTCCAAGATAGATTACACAGAATGGAGGAGAATGGTTCAAATGAGTTGAACATAATCAGATTCTATGATGTAATAGTGAGAACACATGAGGAGAACTATGTGATGCTATGATCACTAAGTTACAAGAAAGATGCAGATGCAGAAGCTTTGCAGAGAAGAGAAATAAAGTGTATTTTACAACCAGACTGCATGTCCTGCTGGGGCAGGATAAGGGGGTTATATTTGCTTTATTCAGTAGTTTATTTAATTAGTTAATTCGTCAGTAACATATTCAAGATGCATAAAAATATAGAAAAAGCAACGGTTAGCATCACAATAATGTCTTTCATATCTCCCATGTGAGTATGTATACCGATATCTGTCACTTAATGTTTTAAGTAATCAATGTAAAAGTAGTGGTACCTTCAGAATTGCTGCCTATAATACAAAAACACAGATAAACCAAGTCATCATACTGGTTCTGCCTCTTGGTGCCTTCTGTTGTTAGTGGAAAACCAGCATTTAATGAATTGGTTAGTGGATCCCACCTACTTAGCTCTTGTTTTGCTGTCACATGCTGACAAAAGAAAATCATCTGCACATCACTGCAACTATCATGATTTTTGGCTATGATCATCAACATAACTGCTACCAGTTTCACTCTGCAGTGGAGTTAACAGGCAGCTTGTATGATATCCCTACAGGAATTCAGCAGTCATGGTGCATAAGCACTAAACCAGCAGTATATTGTATATTTTATAATAGCAAAAGCAGTTTAGACGTTGTTGCTCTATGGGCATTTCTCAGTCTACGTTTATCCTCAATCTTGTTTTGAAGCTATTTTTATACTTTTACTTGTTTTTGTACCAGCTTTGCAATTTTTTTGTTATTTAATTTTAACATTATGTTTCTGATCCATATTACTAACCGAGAATGCTAAACCGGATGGACGCAGGGACATCCGGCCATGGGCCGTAGCCGCAAAAAGACGTACTGCGCAGGCGCCCCAAGAAATGAGGCGCCGCGAGAGGCGGACAAGACCACAGAAAAAAGGAGTGAGCACAGAAAAAAGGAGTCAAACGCAGGCGACGCACACAGCGCCGCACGAGCAAAACATCCCCCCACACACACACACACAAGCAACGGACGGGACACACACAAAGAGGACGATTCAACAAGCCCCTGGCACACAAAAAAAAAGAGCCCGCAAACCCCCCCCCCACACACACACACAAGCAACGGACGGGACACACACAAAGAGGAGGATTTAATCCCATTGCACACGAAACGGGACGCACACAAAGAGGAGGATTCAACAAGCCACAAGCACACAAAAACAAAGAAGCCGCGAGCACCACACAAAGCCCATTGGACACGAAACGGGACAGACTATGGACATAGCACACGAAACGTACACAAAAACGACGATTCAGACCCACGACCACAGTAACATAAATAACAAATGACACACACAGCCCCATTTCTAAATGAACCGTCCGTATTAAACATACGTCATCTCAACACGTTCACAATATGCAGCATAGGTAGATCTCATTACAATGAGGCACTATTAACCGTTCAACCGCAGAAAAGGCTCCATATTAACAGTGAGTGCGATCCTCCTTATTACTTATCCATATTTCTCATGCTCAAGAACAAACAAGTCATGAATTCACGATCACAGGTACAAAACGATACCGCTCGGATAATGGGACCAAACACAATTCACATTATGCAGCATAGGTGGATCTCATTACAATAAGGCACTATTAACCGTTCAACCGCAGAAAAGGCTCCATATTAACAGTGAGTGCAATACTCCTTATTACTTATCCATATTTCTAGAAGAAAAAATGTCTCGGCTCCAAAAACGCAAAGCTCAACTAAAGCTTCTAACTAATGATGTACCTAAAAGTAAAAACTTTATGAACTGCATTAGATCCTACAATAGTTCATTTGCTTTTGCATCTAACGGAGTAAATATCAGGCCACCAAAAGGCAATGGCCCATACTGCTTTCGCATATGTGCACAAATACTGCATCGCATTGGAACAGTGCACCCTGAAACAAATCAACAACGCAAATATGCACAAATCTACATCATAGATCCACATGACGCAATCTATCAATCAAAGTGCTGCATCGCAACAGGCACAGATTCAAAACGAAACACCTCCCGTCTCAGACATACGTTAACGGCAAGGAAGGCTACAACGGGCTTCTCACACAGCACAGGCAAATCGATTACAGCTCCAAAACAACACGTCCCAAATACTACACATGCAACAACGCGCCTCTCAAACGGCACAAGCAAAACATACACCAGGAAAATTCATTCGGATTAATGAATGTCATTTGCAATCATTGTCATTCAGTTCACTTCCCTGAAGAAACAACTGGCAATACAAGTAATACATTTACACGTTGTTGTCAAAAGGGTCAAATTAGACTGCCTCCTTTACATTCATATCCTGAATATCTACAGAAGCTTCTAACTAATGATGTACCTGAAAGTGAAATCTTTATCAACTGCATTAGATCCTACAAATCGGTATCCACTATGAACATTAATGGTGGCACTGCACGTGACATCCGTCTTGCAAAAATGTTAATTATTGATGAATGTACAATGGCATCCAGTCACTTACTCAACACCATTCATAAACTTCTACAAACGTTTATGAATAATAATATTCGCTTTGGAGGAAAGGTAATTTTATTAGGAGGAGATTTTAGACAATGCTTATCTATTCTTCCACATGCTATGCACTCAGCTATTGTTCAGTGCACCTTAAAATACGCAGACAATTGGCATTGCTTTCAAAAGATACAGTTAGTAAAAAAGATACGATGTCCAGAAACAGATCATAACAATTGCTTATTACAACTGGGAGATGGTACACTCACCAATACAGATGGACTTCACCCACATATTATTACAATTCCTCAAGCCTTTATCTGCGACGAGTTAGTTACAGACAGATTTGGAACAGCAGTCTCATTAGACCAAATGCCCCTTTTAACACAACGCACTATATTATGTCAAAAAAATATTAATGTGGAAAACATAAATACCCAAGTCATTCCATTACTTCCTGGAGAGACACAACTCTTTCTAAGCTCAGACAAACTTGACTCTGATCACAACAATAACCATCTTCATTGACATTACAAGTTCTGACCTGGAATTACCTTTTACACTTAAACGGCGTGTACAAAGAAATTTTCCAATAAACCTTTACACTGTGCCACACACTTTATTGTTTGCTTTCTATTTGCATCATCTACACCTTCACACTATTCTATATCTCATTCATACATCACACTCTTTGACATTCCCAACACCAGGGGTTGGCGAGCGAAGCGAGCAGGGGGCGGAGCCCCCTAGTATCATTTAGAAAACAGTTTTACATTTATGTATGTGCATTCACCATTTGGTATTTTTTTAAATTTTTAATTGAGTGATTCCACTCCGTGTCATTAGCTCTTTAGCTGCTCAGACTTGGGAAGCATCTGCACCATGCCATTTCAGGTTGATTATCCTTCCAAGGGTGACAGAAAAAGCTCCGCAGCAAAGGTATTTGTCACCAGGGACAGGCTAACCACTGACATTCTTTCTCACACTCAGACCTGTACCTCGACAGCTTCTTACGTTTTAAGGGTGAACTTGTATTAGTAGACATCACTGCGTGTAGTGTCTTGGGGCCTCATGTATAAACGGTGCTTACGCACAAAAATGTTGCATATGCCTGTTTCCATGCACACTTCAAGATGTATAAAAACTCAACTTGTTATAAAGTCATGCATATTTCCACGGCAGCCTCACACGTTACGTCCGCAAGTTTCTGCTCGGTTTTACAAACGGGCAATATCCAGCGTCAAAGCAGTGCTACTGTTTCTGTGGGGTGTCCCTTTCTTTTTTAGATTCACATCCATGACATGGGATTTATCAAATACACCGAAGTTACCTGCATATCATTTACACATTTAATTCACTCGATTGTAATCATTCTGTAACAGTATAATGGTGCACAAAATGGCCAAACTGTTCCAACTGCCATGGCTGCTTTACCGTTGTACCTGACCCACTAAACAATCAGCAACTTGGACAGCATTACAACTTCGTTTGAATGTAATTAGCATAATATAATTTATTTTTTAACCAATTCATTTAATTTGTAGTCAGTATCACATAGTATAGCCCTTATATTCCTTAGTACATTGAACACATCTCATACAGCATCCTCTACTGCATTTTGTGAACAATGTCCATTAGCACACAGCCAGATGGTTGCCCAGAGGTTTCTAAGGCAGAGAGGTGTGTGAGCAGCCAGCGCCCAAAGATGTGCTGGACACAGCAGCACCATCACCGCCTTGAGTTGCTACCTTGGCACAAGGGTAAGCTTTTGTAATATTGTCTGAAAAATAATAGACACATGATGGGTGCAACACACCTTTTCGTGTCAACTTTGATATCTGACCCTTCTTTTTTTATTTCGAGCACTGTGCGGCTTTCTGAACTTGAACTTTTTGGAGTGTCTTCACCATGCTGTATCACTCTATCATTTTCCTTGTGTTGCTTATACCACTGCTTAAGCCAACAAATAGTATTTTTCCTTACATCCACTTCGTATTTGCTGAAATTCTTCTGTTTTCCACATGCTTTTGCTGTTATCTTTTAACAGAATATCGAACAGAAGAGGCTATTGATATTGATTTGCATATTCAAATATGTGAAATTTGGGGAGGAGTTTGTGTGGGACTGTAGGCACGTGCATGTGTGTTAAAATTCACGTTTATTGGAATTTATAAAGGGAACGTGTGTGGAACTTTGCTTACGCACAGTATTCTGCATCTCAATTATTTTTTTTTTTGTGTGTGCACACATTTCCTGTTTTGTCCGCACGCCATATTTTAGTGTGAATTCTACACATGGTGTTATACACGAGGCCCTGATCTGGATGTTTGGCTATACTGTGTGATATCCCTTTATTATTTTTTTTTTCTTTTTACATCAATATGTGAACACAGCATAATGGCAGGGATAACACTTACACACTGTCTCACTCAGCATGCAGTACTTGTCTGTCTTCAACGTGAGCACGATATGAAAATGAAGATCATTCACTCCGCTTGTATAACTAGTTTGATTTGAATTGCCCTCATGTTATTCTCTGCACTTTGAAGAGCTAGTGTATATATAAAATTTTGTGTACAGAAATACATTTCAAATCGTGTTCCTTTCTGTTTAAGTATGGTACACTTTATTTAATTTTCCAATACGGGACAATCCCATAATGCAAGGGATTAGTGGCAACTCTACTAATGTGTATGGATGAAGACCATTATCAAGAAAAAAACACAATAAATGGTCAAGAGTTATTAATAGATTGGGATTCATTTAGCACAGTTTTATTAAGTGTGAGCACGGTCAAAATGACCGGATTAAATTAATGGTTTTAGGGGTTACATTAAAAAATGTAATCACAAAAATTTTTAACGTGTAAATCTCATACATTAACGACGATTATTCCGCAGCTCTATTTTTTTTCCTATTTTTGTCTTATCTATTTCTGTTTCTATTCTGCCATGGACTTTATAACTAATAATGCCTTGCACAAAAGTGTGCCAAGTGTCTGATATAGCAGTAAAGCTCTCAGTATGCTATGAAATCATCTGACATATGCTGTAAAACCATTGCAACAGTATGTAATTCAAATTGTGCACCAGTGCCAGCAGCACATCTGCATTCAAATCATATTTTTTACTTATGCCATGTGTACTCAAATCAAATTTTTTAACATGCAGTTTTGATACACATACTGAATTGGATTCAAAACACAGCGGTTTGATGCAGATGTTCACTAAAATCATATTACATTGTTTTTTTCCTAAACAGTATGCTCATATATAGTCATGTTATGTGTTACATCAGTCCTTTTTGCTATAGCCACGGTGCAAGCTTGGATACATGTCAGCATCAAGCATAGTAATCCAATGAATTTTTGTTGCATTTTCATACATTGTCAAGTCTGCTGTGTATGTATGCATATTGTCCTGCAACATTGCCCTCTTTACTTATGGCTTGCCCGGTCTTGTCATAAACCATGTTTTTTATTTTTTTCTTGGAAGGATTTATTTTTGCATAAACAAGAGTTACCTTGTAATGTTATTTATGGTCCAGAAGCTTTTTTGGTTAAGTATTTCATTTGAAATTGTGAAAGTTACTGGTTATTTTTCTGTTGGTACGGTACTTAAGGATACCACAATGTAATTTGTTTATATTTGAACATGTCTGTTTTGGTACCTGGTTACTCGGCAGTTGCCAGGATCATGCCCCATGCATGCCCTTGTTAATTCTGCAATGGTATAAATTGCATCTAGGTGAAACTTTAGGTATCCAACATTACAGATACATCTAGAAACCTTTTTCACAAAAAGCTCTTAGGTTTATTTTCTGTTTTTGACCCTACTTTGTTTTCTTTTTCAAATCACGTTTTTGCCTTTCTGTTTGGTTTGGTCACCAAATTTAATAATTCTCCTGGTTTTCATTCTTCCCTGCCTATTTACTTCTCTTCCCAGTTAGCCCCTTTAACTTGTATGCTTGTTTTGTTTTGTCCACTCTGTATCATCTTCTCTTTTCCCCACATGGAAACTGGTGCATGCTGTGTGCTAATTACACCAGGTATGGAAAAAAACATTATAATGCCATTCCCAGTGATTTTGTGTATGATTTTACCTAACTGAAATCACAAACACACGAGATGGGGTGATAATGGCAGGGGATACTTTCTACCTATTAAATTTTGTGTTGTTATATTTTTCATAGCTTATGGACTGAGAATTACGTCAGGTGGCACTGTGGTATGTGTTGGTCAAGTATGCACAGAAGATTTTATTTTTACTTTTTAAACGTGATAATAAATCTGTACTGAATTGATTTCACTACACTAGACTACACTAGACTTAGACAACTGGGGACAAAGTTTTTGAGTGATTTAAAAATAATTACTATATTTCACTGTTCCTTCTCATTAGACATTAAACCAATAATATTGTGAGATAGGTCTGAGTTATGATTTGTAGCGATTTTAAATATACTTTGAATTATTTTTAAAAATCATTACATTGTAGCATTACTGAACACCGGTACTTGTGCTGCCCATGTCAATAGCGAATTCTCCAGCAATATTTATGTAACCACAATTGCCCGAATACTGCAGGGGTTTTCCATGGTCCATGACTGATGCAATCACTCACAGTCTTTCACTGTGTGATAATTCATTGTAAGTATGATACTTTTTTGGTGGTTACTGCCTTGTTTTCTACAGAACGGATATAGCAATTTACATCTGCATGTCCCCATTCAATATTATTGGAGAGGATTTTACAAGCTGAAATTTATATTCCCAGACTAAAGGAAACCATGTCAATGGGCCATGGAGGGAGATAAGATGAGGTAATATGCAAAGCCAGTCTCCTTTTTAAAATGTCGAAAACTCACACAAAAAATGTGTGCAATCTCAAGACATTGATCAATACTTGATAACACTCTTGGATTGAGAAATGGATGTATTCAGTAAATTTTAAGGCTTTTATTTTCATGTTTGGACTCGTTATCCTTGACACCCATTTTAAACTGTAAGAACAGGCTTGATATCTTTTAAAATGTATAAAAAATCAATTTAGCACAAAACTTCATGTGGCAAATTAATATAAACCATGATTATAAACTGTTGTGATGTGAGATTTTGCATATACGTTGATAAATATTTTGTATGTCATTATTTGTAACTTAGGCAAAGCAATGTAATATTAGTGTTACATTAGTGAGAAGCATTCATGTTTACAAACCCCAACTGCCCACCCCCGACCAGGACTGAGTCTCTTAATTTTACGGCAGGATTTGGGGAAAGTGCCTGAAACAAGTTTGGTAAATGTTTCTTTGAAGTCTCTCAACTCCCACACAAAGTCAGGCTGCCTAACTGCCAAGCTTTACTTTAACAAATGGTTTTGGGGGATGGCAGGTGTTAAGATATTCTTTGTCCCATCGGCCTGAAGTATGGCTGTTTGGAACTGGCTTGTATCAAAAGCCTTTAAGTACCACAACACCCTATTGGCTGTATGGGTTGGACAGAAAACCCATAAATATGCTTGCTTTATCTCACCCTCTCTCTCTCTTACCAAACTGATGACCATCTCACACCATGAACTGAAAAGGACAACACAATGAAGAGCACAGCTCGGCAGCCATATTGAGACAGGTATGCGGCCTGTTTAAGTACATTTTAAGTAACTAATAAGTCTGTGTGCCGCCTGAAACTACACATCACCATTTATCAGGTTGTATGGTTGCCAATATTCAAATGTACTTTGCATATTATTTTTTATGAATATTACCAATAATACATTGTTTAAATTGTAACTTAACTCCTGCTTGTCTTTTACTACACCTAATTGCCTGAGGTTATAGATGTAGAAGGGAAGGTGGGGAGAAGTTATATGGTACAATACCTTATAAACAGTGGTAAATCTGGGAGTTTTGAGGCATTTTGACAAGAGCTACTTATTAATAATACAAAAGGGAAAAGTAGAGAAAAATATTACTCTACCAAGACAAAACATAAACTAATAACTATGACACGAAAAATATCAAACTTACCCGATCAGTAATTTTGCCTTTTAATTCTGAGTCTGCCAGAAAATATTTATGAACATTAAATTATATTTAAAAAAGCATTATCTATAGTCTCTTTGCTGTTTTAGTGATGCCTACTGAATACAAAAGTATAAAAAATAGTGTTCCTTGATTGTAAGATGAGATTGGGACGGGTTTCCCCTTTCTTAAGTTCTTTATCATCTCAGCCTCAGTCTTTCTGATTTCTCATTATTCCGGACCTCTGTCTCTTCTTTTGTTCCAACTTGCTGCTAATTCTTGGCCTGACCATTGAAAAACCTTGGATAATTTTGGAACCGAGTCAGTGTATTAGTGTAGCGGTCTGGTTCTCATAGCTTTTTCCACAATAACCAGCTGCCTATGATAATCAAAGTGTGGCCTATTACACCCATGAGTCAGATCAATTAGGGACCATGAAAGAAATTGTAATGTGTTAGGTTGTCTGTTTATATGTTCAGTATTTTTATATGTTATAGTCATTGCCAAATATCCTTTGTTGAATGTCATATAATTTCAGCAGTTAACAGCTAGTAAATCCATTGTCAAGGAGTCCATCCATCCATCCATCCATTTTCCAACCTGCTGAATCCAAACACAGGGTCACGGGGGTCTGCTGGAGCCAATCCCAGCCAACACAGGGCACAAGGCAGGAACCATTCCTGGGCAGAGTGCCAACCCACCGCAGGACACACACAAACACACCCACACACCAAGCACACACTAGGGCCAATTTAGAATCGCCAATCCACCTAACCTGCATTTCTTTAGACTGTGGGAGGAAACCCACGCAAACACGGGAAGAACATGCAAACTCCACGCAGGGAGGACACGGGAAGCGAACCCAGGTCCCCAGGTCTCCCAACTGCGAGGCAGCAGCGCTACCCACTGCACCACCGTGCCGCCCTCATCAAGGAGTATTCAACATAAAAATGAAAAGAACCTAATGAAAAAAAATTAAGCCACCAAAGTCGAGCTTCTTGTATTTTACTAATAATTTTTCTGTTTCTTTGTTCTCATGCTGATCTTTTGATTAAAAACAGAAAGTGACGTCCTACCACATCAGAGCTCTGTATCTGGTGTGTTATGAACAGATTATTACTTTTTTTTATTTTGATAAATTAATACCTAAGAAGATATCCACCTCTACATTCGCTACCTTAAAAGGGTTTTGGTACCACTCTTATTTGTAACTAGCAAAATACCTGTGCTTCGCAGCGGCGAAATACTGCCTTAACATTGTTATTAAGAAGAAAAGTAAACATTTTTAAACTGAGGGAAAATATACAAATAATTATTTGTTAAGGATCTCTTTATATACCATTTTGTCAGTTCAGCCCCACGGTTGCAATATGACCAAGCTGTGCACTGAGCTTACTCTTGAGCATACAACGTACAGTTGGCCATGTGAAAAGCAATCTTGCCTCAAATCAATGCCAACCTTTTGTAGGGTTTGTCCCTGAGACTTAATTGTCATTGCAAAGCAGAGCCTTACTAGAAATTGGAGGCGTTTGAATTGAAATGGGAGATCAGACGGTATAACGGGGATGTGAGGAATAAAAAGCTCTCCCCTGAGCCACTGCCAGTAAAAATAGTTGCCTCAATTAGGTTCTTTTGCAGACACGTGACCTGAAGTCTCATGCCATTACAAAGTTTAGGTGGCTGTACGCAACTCCACAATCGGGTTTTTTGAGCCAAACCTGTTGTTTTTGTATGAGCTTTTTATTATTGGGATCGTACCTAGAAACAGAAGCTCTATTAACTTGTGGATTTGCGTGCGAATATTTAGCGGCAGCATCTCTATTAACTTGTGGATTTGCCTGCAAGTATTTAGCGACAGTAGCCAGGTTTCCATCCAAGGAGTTTTTGCGAAAAAATATTTAGCGCTTCAAATTTTTTTACCGATATAGCTGATGGAAATGCTAATTATCGATAAAATGTTGTACATGTCGACATAATATTTTTCCGTTTAACTTTAGCGCATAAATTCCATATCGATACTTCAGATGTCGCAAAAACTACATTGGAAACACTTTTTGTCGGAAAAAAGGGCTTTAGCGCAAATAAATGTGTAACATTTTCATCACGTGCAATCAAAACGAGAATGGCGGAGCGGTTCTCATGGTCTGATGAAGAGAGTTTTTTTTTGATTAAACGTCATTATTTTGTATTAATTCAAATTTCAGTTTTAATTAAAAACCTGAAGGGAAGCAGGTTAATTCAGTTGTTATCGCACTGAGAAGGGATGTTGAAAGGTAGGCTCACCTGTACAGATCCGATGCTGCAAACAAAGCTGCATCATGGGCACTTCCAGGAGTGCCAACGCAAATGTCTCGTATCATGCACCTGTCATCAACAAGGGCCTGGAGAACAATAGATGGCCACCCTTTGCGATTAATGTAATCGCGGTAGCCTTCCGTCGGGGGAAGAATAGGCACATGCGTGCCATCCAGCGCACCGTAAGTCTGTGGCACAAGATGCACCAAGGAATTGCGGTATGCAATTTCATTGGCCTCCGCTACAGTCGGAAGTCTGATATAACGGCGCATTAATTTTTCTTTAATAGCGGTGCACACAGCATATACACATCGATGGACGGTAGTTTTACTAACCCCGAAAGTTTCTCCAACTACTCTATACTCGGTGCAGGTTGCCAGCTTGTAAAGGGCGATGGCAATCCGCTTTTGGGTTGGAACCGGTGGTCGGTGGCAACCTGTGATGGGCGCAACATCAGGACTGATGAATCCACACAACATCTCAAACGTCGGCCGTGTCATTATAAAATGTTGCAGCCAGAGATTTTCTGTTAAGTGTCTCTCCACCACCTCCTCCCAGAAGGTCTTATTCCGTCGTCTGTCCCATACCCGTGGGTTTCGTCGCACTGGGGTACTTTCTTCGAGCTCTAGGGCTATCAGACAAGCAACTGCTTCATTTTGCTGTCGTCTTCGGATATTATGTACAATTCCAATTATTTGTGAAACTGAAATAACAGTAAGCTGGCAAATTTCAAAAAACTGTCTGAATAATCTCTCCATTTCTTTGTTTCTTTGTTTAGTGGAGGGGGTGTAACGTGGAAAACAAAAGGTAGATAATTTGCGACATACACAAAATTATGTATGGAAACGGCTCAAGGGCAGATTTTTTTCGCGATACAACAAAAGTTATGCGACAGTTCGTTTTGGGGAGGGATGACGTCATCACGCACACCATTTTATCGATAAAAAGCCAGTTTGATGGAAACAGGCTGGAGACAGCAAATTTCGCACATTTTTTTTTACGTATATTCTGTTTGTCGATAACAAAACGTCACAAAAAACTGGATGGAAACTTAGCTAGTGTGTCTATGAACTTGTGGATTTGCTTGCGAGTATTTAGTGACAGCGTGTCTATTAACTTGTGGATTTTTGTGCGAGTATTTGGCAGCAGCGCCACAAAGTTGTTTCCGCCTAGCTGCATCAGAAAATGTACCACGACGTCTGACACGCCTCCTTTTTACTGTTTTCTCACAGCTTGGATTGCTGCTGTCGTAATCGGTTTGAGTTTCATGGTTTGTTTCAATTACGTTAGTATTTGCAGGACTTGTTGTGTTGAAGTGACATTCCACATCTGTCAAGCGTGGTAAGCATACAACCGGTTTCATCGATAACTTCGCATCCAGCTTTTGAGAGTTGAAACATTCATAAACATCAAAGTGTCCAATACTCAAATCGTCACCTGTGAATCTAAGTTGATTAAGAGGCATTGGCGGTTCCCCAAACGTGTAAAATAGGCAGGCAGCCAACTACGTGGGAGGCCGGGGAACGAAGGACGCAACCCCGCCTCACAAGGCGACCGAGCTGCAGTCTATGGACGTGTATACAGTATGTACGTAAGTAGGATTCAGTTATGACCGTTTCGCGTAGAATTTCGAAATGAAACCTGCTTAACTTTTGTAAGTAAGCTGTAAGGAATGAGCCTGCCAAATTTCAGCCTTCTACCTAACACGGGAAGTTGGAGAAATAGTGATGAGTGAGTCAGTGAGGGCTTTGTCTTTCGTCGTGTCGCAAAAGTCAATGAATGACTGCTAATAAAGTGACCAAGTTAGAAGACGTAAGGCAGGACAAAATTTCTTTGTATACAAATCTAAAAATAGCCTACCTAATCTCCAAGAACGCGCACAAAAGCAAGGGAATGATGGGAGCACCAGAACTCTGCTCACATCGCGTCGCTTCGTACCGCAAGCTGCAAGTAGTAAGTCTGTGATAAGCGGAATACCGCTACGCTTTGCACTCATGGGACGGAAGGACAATCCCGACCGCTTTTATATAGTGTCTTGATTAATCTGTTTTAATATATGTGCTTAGAGATGTAATCTGTTTATAGAATATTTCCATCTCTTCCAGTTATATATTCTAGATAGTCAGGGATGTTTGTTTCACATCATTGGCATGTACATTACTTGGAAAGAGAAGGATGGGAATAATCCCATGAGTAATTTATTTAAAACATTCAGTGGCAGCAAAGTTCTGGTGTCCACAAGCCAGCTACAGTAGAACATAACAAAAGATTCTGGGATTGACAAATTACAATATTCAGTCTACCAACCATATTCTGTTAGCTAATTTCCAAATCTTTGGAGATAAATCATCCAGGTAATTTTTTAAACTTTTACGGATTTCCCTTAAAATACCTTGCTTGATAGTTTTTTCCAGATTCCCAAAACATTGTTGGTTGAAGACATTTTTCTCAGATTCCATCTTGACACAGAGTCCCTTAATGTACGTATTTCCTTCAAGTAGGGAGTTCATTGTTTAATTGTGAACACAAGAATAGAACAAGAATATATTTGGTTACTGTGCACAACTTCAGGAGCTATTGTGTCATTCTTGTTAAGGACATGTAAAGGAGGTGAATATTCAGAAAAATGACATTAAAGAGAAAATGACAGGGAGATGGATCAAGCAGGGGAATGTAAGTCAAAAGAACAGGCAGAGCTCAGAGTAACAACTGACAAAAACCAAGTGTCAAAACCTAATAGTAATCCAAAAACTGAAGTCAAAATCTGTAATCCCTGGTATAATGTTGTTTCCCTATCTCACAAAGAAATGCAAAGATTCATTTATAAAGTACCGTTGATTTAAACCTTGGCTATTTTGCAGTGATGTGCTGCATTCTTATGCAGGCAGGATGACAGTGACACATCCCTTCACCCTTCTCAAGTTACCAGATAATAATTACTAGATTTTTAATAATCTATACTAATAAAAGGCAAAGCCCTCACTGACTGATTCACTCACTCACTGACTGACTGACTCACTCATCACTAATTCTCCAACTTCCCGTGTAGGTGGAAGGCTGAAATTTGGCAGGCTGATTCCTTACAGCTTACTTACAAAAGTTAGGCAGGTTTCATTTCGAAATTCAACGCGTAATGGTCATAACTGGAACCTCTTTTTTCACAATATACTGTAATGGACGGCAGCTCGATGGCCGTGGGAGGAGGAGTTGAGTGTCACGTCATCACGCCTCCCACGTAATCACGTGAAAAGACTGTAAACGCAGTAGGGACAAATGAAGGAGGAGCCGCAAACAGCGAAGAACAAAAAATTCATTAAACAATTGAGAAGGAAGCGAGTGAAGCATACAAGCATGTTCATAAGGGAAACAAAGCACGGTGTAAAACGTAAGTTTAAATTAAGTTTATAGAAACACTCCCGCTGCGGATTGCAATAACATATTCGCGAGATAAAAGTTTAATGAGAAGACATGAGGTATAAACGAACCACACGCCGTAGCGCAACGTTAGGGGCAACAGTTTCAACCATTCTATGATCTGCTTCTCGCAACTGAAAGACGGCACATGGCGGATGTTAGCCCACTTGCTGACCGCAATGTTAGGGGCTTCAACTCTGGCGCTGACGATATTCGATTCTCGAGAGGGGATGCAGTGAGTGTGTATGCCTGATGAGCCCAGAATTAGGGAGAAACACGTGTCGCATACTCTTTGCATTATTTGAAAGTAAACTATTAAAACCATTCTATGATCAGCTTCTGGGAACAGAAAGAGGGCACGTGGCGGATGTAAGGCGACTTCCTGACCAACCACAAGCGTAACCTGGCAGGTAACCATCCATACAGTCAGATTGTGGTTCAGAAAACGAATGCCATGAATTACCACGATCTACATACTGTCAAATAAACGAAACACACGCCGTAGCAGGACAGCTGTGAAAAGCGAGGTTCACAAAAAAACAGATCCTTAACAAATTGTTATTGGTATATTTTCGATCCGTTTAAAAAGGTTTTATTTTCTTCTTAAAAAATTAAAAGCAGTACTTCGCCGCAACGAAGCGCGAGAATTTGGCTATATATATCTGCTTCTCACAATTAAAAGAGGGCATGTGGCGGATTTTAGACGACTTCATGACCAAACATAAGTGTTACCTGCCAGGTAGGGTTACCACTTTTAATACAAAAAAATAAGGGACACATACTGCAGCGGGTGCCACATCCCAGTGCCAACAGTTTGCAGACTCTACTTAAAAGACCCGCCCTCCTCACTGGACAGTTAAAAAGACCAATCAAACTAACGATGATGTCAAGTATTACCCAATCAAAAGTAGGAAAGGAGGCATCTTCATAAAATGCGTGTGGGATGATTTGCATGAGACGCTGCTTTAAAAAAAATGATAAAAAAAATACGGGACAAATCCCGTCCCATACTGATTCAAAACGGGACGCGCAATTTCATTCTCAAATACGGGACGATTCCGTATTTTAAAGGACGGGTGGCAACCCTACAGTGCTAGGTAACCACCCATACAATCAGATTGTGATTCAGACTAGGAATGCAATGAATGTAATTACCCCGATCTACATACAAGGCGAAAGTCTTGCAACATTCAAAGATGATGGGTTGGGATAAGTACACCATAGAACATAAAAGAGCTTATGAAGCCTTGAACCGAAAAAAGCAAGATCTCAGAGATCGTAAAAAAAAAATAGGAGGTAATGTCGTTTTACTCGCTGTAGATTTTAGTCAAACATTACCAGTTATTCCACGAGGGAGACCAGCAGATGAACTCAACGCGTGTTTAAAATCCATGCTTCTCCCACGCTCGGTTATATGTCGCGTGTTCTCGGGTATGTGCACCAAAAAATGTATACATTTAAGCATGTAATGGGCAAACAAAAAATGAGGTATACCCGAAGTCACTGCAGTAGTACTTAATGTAACTTTACTTCTTAAATGTTAATGTTTTACTGTTTAATAATTTATACGCTTCTTATATGTTGTTCAAATTCTTTTATCAAAATACCAGTGACAGCGCAATGCACGATAACATGGAGTGAATACACCATACACATCCGCCCACGGCCTCCCTGGTGTGCGCAGATAGGAGTTGATTCTACAATAAAATAAAATAAAGATAAAAACCCAGGATTGTTTCCTGCCTTGTGCCCTGTGTTGGCTGGGATTGGCTCCAGCAGACCCCCGTGACCCTGTGTTCAGATTCAGCGGGTTGGAAAATGGATGGATGGATGGATTTTACTGTTTAATAATTTATATTTATATGAAATGTGCTTCTTATATATTACTTCATATTCTCATATGATAATGATGTTAATGTTGTTTATATTGATTTCTATGTTATTGAAACTGCATGTATGTGTGTATATGTATGTGTATATATATATATATATATATATGTGTGTGTGTATACATATATATATGTGTATATATATATATATATATATATATATATATATATATATATATATATATATAATATATGTGTATGTGTGTGTGTGTATATATATATATATATATATATATATATATAATATATATACTAGCAAAATACCCGCGCTTCGCAGCGGACAAGTAGTGTGTTAAAGAGGTTATGAAAAAGTAAAGGAAACATTTTAAAAGTAACGTAACATGATTGTCAATGTAATTGTGTTGTCATTGTTATGAGTGTTGCTATCATATATATATATACATATACACATACACATATATTTTATATATATATATATATGTGTATGTGTATATGTATATATATATGACAGCAACACTCATAACAATATATATATATATGTGAATGTATGTATGTATATATGTATGTCTATATTTATATCTATATATATATATATATATATATCTATATATATATATATATATGTAGATATGTAAATTTGTGTATGTATATATATATATATATATATGTATATGTGGATGTGTATATGTATATATATGTATATGTAGATATGTGTATATGTAGATATGTATATATATGTATATATGTTTATGTATATATATGGTTACATAACCTCTTTAACACACTACTTCTCCGCTGCAAAGCGCGTGTATTTTGCTATATGTATATATATATATGTGTCTGTATGTGTATATATATATATATATTTATATATATATATATATATATATATATATGTGTGTATATGTATGTGTATATATATGTTGATATATGTATATATATGTGGATGTCTATATGTATATATATATATATATATATATATATATGTGTATATATGTAGATATGTGTATATGTAGATATGTATATAAGTATATATGTTCATGTATATATATGTTTACATAACCTCTTTAACACACTACTTCTCCGCTGCGAAGCGCGGGTATTTTGCTAGTAAAAATATAAATAATTGTCCAAACATAACTGTACACTAGGGCACCAAAACCTGACACCATTAAAATTGCACCCTTTGTGCAATTTTTGATATATACTTAAATCTTTATAGTATAACCTAATATTTTTTTGAATTTTAATTACTTGTTCTCTTTGTCTTTTACAATAATGCAGAATGAGAATGATCCTACTCTAACCCAGGGGTTCTCAAGTTCAGTCCTAGGACTGTGGCTGCAGTTTTTTGTTCCAAGCAGTTTCACAAATGAATAACTAAATTGTACCTCTAATCAACCTAATTGTTTAATTAGCTGTGTTATTCTTTTATCATTTTTTGCATTCAGAAAAATATGCTAGTATGATGTTTCCGTGTAAAAGAAATTTGGAAATTTGTGTTTTTTTCTTTAACCATAGCTTTAGATGTTTAACTCCGTTTCACCATATTATTTTTAATTCACATTTTTCTGTATGGTTTTCTTCCTTAATTGTATCAGCTTACTCATAATTAGCGATGAGCATAGAAGATACAGGTGTAGCAGGTACTGGTACTGAATGCCAAACCGACACAGCTTGTTCATATTCACTTGTATGCCAAGTTGTAAGGAAAGGTTTAAATAATGTGAACTCTAAAAAAGAGCATACATTTAAAAGGCAAGAAAAAGAAAAAAATAGCCAACATTAATGTAACAAATGTTTGACACTATAAAAATACCTGACTCATTGGATTGACACAAAAAAGGTAGAAACTGTGAAATAACAATTTGCCTAATGTAGGCAAGAGTGCAGTTAAACTCAGCAGGTGGCTGGCATGAACCCTTGCAATTACAGTGGTTTACATGACTTAACTTCAGACCTGCTGATTTAAGAATTTTCTTACCAATTATCACTCTGTCTTTTTGCACTTAAATGTCGTATGTTCTTGTGCCCCTCATTACTAATTGCCAGTATTTGGATACTTTCATTAGGACAAAACTTTATTTAGAAAAAGTTGAGATAAAAAGAAAATACTAAAATATCATTAAGTGTTTATAATGATGGTAATAAAGACCTTTTTCTGAAGTCTAAATATCTTACTAGAGCAATTTTCTGGGTGAATAATAAGATAAAAAAGGCTAGCTACTAAACAATTAAGACCAGCCATACAGCACGTAAGAGTCGAGACTTACTGACTTGTGGAACTGTTTTCATTGGGGGGGTGAGGGGGGAAACCTGTTGCCACAGTGGTACTTTAAGACTGAATTTGAGAATTACTGATCTAGACTCAGATTGTTCCATGTTAGTTTTGTATTGGATTTTGCCTGTATGTAACATTTATGTCTTTTCTATATTAAACTCCATTTATATGGTGTTTAGCAAGTTTTGAGGATTTCCTAGGTATTTATGAATTTCTATTTCAACCTCCTTAGCATTTGCTATCCCTCAATGAGGCACAGGTTCTTGCTGTGCAAAGCAGGTACAGCTCAAACTTCAAAAGCATGTTATTTTAATAAAACTGTCGCTTTAAAATGTTTCTGTGCATTGTTTCCATGGCTAATTGTAATACTTATGTTGTGTAGTACAGAGTAATCAAGGAGAGAGATGAGCCAAGGGAGAGTAAGCAAAACAAAGTAGCAGATGGAAATCAGTTCCTTTAAAGTGGCTGCTGGATTAAACCAATATTTTTTTTATATTTAGATATGTATCTGGTGGTTGTGTGTGTGTGTGTGTTTTTTTTTTCCTGGTTGCACTGTTTATATGTGAAGTGTAAATTAGTGGTATGTGTACTGTATATTATAATTGCCAGAAGAAATGTAGCCCAATTATACATCACTAGGAAGCTATAACACATTTAAGGACAATTGAAAAGAAAATATTAGATTTATACTGTAGTATGTATACACAGCAACACCCACACACAAGGTCTGGCAAAATTCCAAGATCGAAGCTATGTGCAGTAGGTCATAATAGTCGATCGCATTTTGACTGTCTTCATAAATAGTCTTCAACACTATTCACACATACATCGGTCTATTTGAGACTTTTTCATTTTATGATTGTGAATCCGTTATTTTTATTATCACGCTTTAATTGAAAATACATCAAAGTGTAATTTAGTTTTTCTTATATGTGTGAGGTTGAAATAAAACATACTTAGTTTTGAATATATTTTTCATATGATTTTTTTCATTTTACATATTTAGTGAAAAGTAATTTTCCATGTGGTCTTCAAACGCATGGGACTAGTTAAGGCATGCTTCCTAGTTTGCCTAACATTTATTTTAATTTTTAATCTTCTTAGGTTGTAATCTTTAACTCCATTGTTCCAGGTCAATTATATTTCAGATCCTTGTTTACATTTCTAAAGATGTTAGAGTAAAACCAACATTGTGTAATGTAATTATTATATGATACTCTATTGAAACTGCTTGAGGTTTTTAATTACATTCTACAGCATTTATTTTTCATCAGATATGAAAAGATTCATGACTGTTTAATAGAAATTATAGTATATGCTGTGACTATAATAAGGTTTCAAATTAACAATATATCAAGTTTTTAAACATTTTTCTGAAGAGGTTTTGAAAAACAAATGAATTGATTCAAATATGAATTTGGATGAACTGTAAGAAACAAAAAATACATGTTGCATTTAATCTCACTTAAGTTTTAGAGGTTTTTCCCTCGTAGCATTATTTTAAAGTATTTATAGTGTTGTGTTAGCATTACCAGCAGAAGATTAAAATATTGTGAATGTATTCCCTCAGACAAACCTGTGATTTTTTTTTTAAAGTACATTTGTTATTGAGAAGCAATTGACCCCATCCAATAAGATATAATTTACAGTTTTTCTGGTGCCAAAACACAGCTTCATTGAAACGTTGATGCTGAAATTATATTATGTCTCAATAAAATTAACCAAATTTGTGTTATGGGTAAGGCAGACTTTAATACCTATGTTAGAAGACAGAGCAAAGGAATGCACTATACATCACATAAAATATCAAGAGCCCTTGTGGCTTTTTTAGCATCTGTGTTTATGGATACTTTATGTAAAGAATTCAGCCTTTATTTTCTCTTACATAATCTGGGGTTATTACCTTGGAGTTAAAAATAGGAAAGGCATTTATTTTTAAAATATTTTCATCAAGTGTGCTTCTTAAACAAAGAATGCCAGGTAGGAATATATAGAGACAAAGCTCAAGTTCACAGTACAAAAAAAGCAAGGAAATACCTGATGGGCTTTTATCAGCATACCTAGACAATGTATTTTTATGAGATATGACATCTCCCCTTTTTGCTCATCACATTCCACAGCATTCCACACCTGCAGCTCCTGTTTTCCTGTGGCCAGCGTTTCCTCCTGCTTGGGATCCTTTATCTTTCTTCTCACAAAAAGAGCTTCTTGAGTACAGACAGAAGTATATTTTGCATCACATTGCTGAAGTCTTACATATGAGTTTGTTGCTGACAGTAAAAGTACAAAGTCCTGGTATACTGCTGCCCTTTCACATCTCAGAATGTTAGTAAATGCTTGATCACATGGTAGATTAATAGGGCCGAAAAGACCATTAGACGACACAAAATAACACATCTTGTTAGTGTTTCACAGATCATGTAGGCCTCTGTTCAAAAGTGTTTGGAACAGAGGATAGTATTTCAACAAGTGTTGTGCCTACTTTGTTAACACTGCTTTTCAGCAAATCTGTGATAATATTGTTTTGTCTCATAATATACCTAAATTACTGTATTTACATGTTCCTGAAGTGTGATTCATTCAGACTCATGTAAAAGTTCATTGCTGTGATAATTCATAATAAACAAGCCATTGTAATATGTGAGTACTTTTTCATATTTCCAAATGTTCTTGATTATAGTGTAATAAACTACATTAACAGATTGCAAATAATTTTCATGCATGGGTTGGGAAATTTGAAGTTAAGTAATATACATATTCCACAATATTACATTTATGGTGCCTTATGATTCATTATTTATGGCTATAAAGAATTTATTGAATTGTTACTATTACATTTAATATCAGAGGTTACCAAACACTAGGATGTCTAATTTCATGACCGAACAGTACCTTTGTCAAGGTAGCAAGTACAAAGTGTGTCATAGCATCATACTGAGAAGAAGATTCATTTACATATACAGATGAGATCAATTTAGAATTGCCAAAATATTCCTTTGTATTTAAAAGGCTTTCTTAGAACGTTTATACTAGGTATAGCAATTTTAGCTCTTCAAATAAAAATGTTGCTTACTAAAAGTGGTGTCTTCAGCTTTTAGTGAACTAAAATGCAATTAAAGACAATGCAGATTTTTTCACTATCTCTATAGCCCTTCAATAAACTTTTCTGAAATACTTTGATACGACCTACTTTGACTGAAATAAACACATTTAACAATTGAAAATGGTTTCTGCCAAGTTTTATCTCATTCAGTTGATTTTTGGATTAGTACATACAATGTACTGTGAAATTCTTACTTGTATATGTAACAGTAATCCACTTAATAAAAGGACAAGTATCTGTGATTTTTAAGTGTGTTTGTGTGGTTGCAAGGGTTAGGACGAAAAATGTAAAACTAGGCAAAACTTGTAGAAGAGTAAAAAAAATCAAAAATGATAATAGAAATACCAAATAAGGCTCTAAAAATAAGAAAATTGTTTCTAGAGCCTTATTCTGTTGTCTGTCGTTATACACCAGCAACATCAGCATAGTAGAGACTTTACTGCATCTGCTTGGGAGACTTGAGTAAGGTTTAAAGCTATAGTGCTAATGACTTCTAATTTTGCATAGTGAGCAGTGGATGTGTGAAAATAACAATAAATCGACACACATGTTGGTAAACCAAAGTCCTGACACGATTAGGCTAGAGTTGATAAACTATTCCAATGCGGTACTGACCACTGCTGCATTTTCCCACCAAAACATTTTGACTATAAAAGTGACCAGGCATGGCGAGAGGAAGCGGCCAAAAAAGGCAGCTGTATTTGAAGAGGAAAAGGCAACTGCAGGGGAGAAGGGTTCGGGTGCATAGTATTACCAAATAGACAGACCAAATAGTCGACCCATGTATCAAATAAAAAAATGAGGTGAACTTTGATTACTTAGATTTCAGTTTGTCCTAGACAGCTAGCACAGCTAGTGCCCTATAAACCAATCAACCCAGCTATTCTGACCAATACACAGTTTGTGCAGTATGATAATCAAAATCAACCACTCTAACAAACAACACCTTTGCTAAGGTAAAGGCACTTCAGCCTGAATTTTAATGATCAAATGGATTGGGCATGCATCAGACTGGCTGGCAGATCATTTCAACTACAGTGTGTGGTTGATTAGGATGTATTAATTGTACTAAGAAGAATACATTTTGCCTTTTTTGTAATTAAAATTTTTCCCCAGAATGTGTCCATTACCAATCAACTATAATACAGTATATCTTGATTAGAGGGAATAAATCCACTAACAGTGTTTAAAAACTGAATGACTTACACAAAGTTAAATGAAGATGAAGAAGTTACTACATATTACAAATTAAGTCCAACTAATGTTTGTTTCTGATAGATTAGTGATGCCTTCATATTAAAGAATGCCAGTTATGCCAGTTCTGTCTTTTTAAATTAAATTTCCTTTAACAACGAAAGAGATTGTGCATTTTCCTCAGAACTTTATTTATCAGGTGTTGATCAATTAACAGATTCATAACCTGTTTCGCCATTTAAGACACCCACCCACTAAGCATATCAAAACATTAATGTCATACAGATAATAATAACTATTTCAGGGTAAACCTTATTACTTGATTGTTATCATATATTTGCAAGATTAATTTTGTCATCTGTTTCGAATAAATTACAGATGATAACAGACAATAAGAAGGTAGAACCATACTGTAAGTAAGGAAAATGAAAAATAGTGTTACTTGTATAAAATATTTGTGAAATTGTATATATCTAGTTTCTATCTCCTTGTATTTTCATCAATTTTCAGCCATAAATTTGAATACATAAGTGGCATGGTCAGTGACAAAACGAACATTAAACTCATCAAACAAAATGTAGTGACTCACCTTACCCAACAGAGAATTCCAAGGGATACTGCAATTGTTAAATTTATTTATTTATTTATTTGCCTAACCTGCTTAAATGATTTAGGGTTACAGAATACATCTTATTTTAATTAAGTACTCGGAGCATTTTTTACCTAAATCCCCAAAATAAAAATATCAAATCTACAAACAACAGATTTTTTTTAATGTGTTGCCATTGCAGTAAGAAGTTTGGCTTCCACATGTTTTCTTTCCCTTATTGCATTTATTATCAAAGCACTACCCGTTTATAATTTCTATTTTAGTTTCCAGTTTATTTGCCATCATCTTGTTTATAAGAACAAAAGTGCCCCGAGTGGTGGTGATTGCAAAAGAACGGATGCTGGATGCATCTCATGTACTGTCAGCAAAATGTCATACTTGGTATGTGAACTTCACTTGAATGGATGGAAGACATCTGTACAGTATTACTCCTATGTATGTAGATGTGAATATTGTTTCCAGTGAACAGGGGTGGTGCCAGTTTGCTGGGAGTGTCAATTTGTTATCTCCCCAAAACAGTATCCTGAAATATTCTGAAAGAGGTCAGCTTTCAAAAAAGAAAGCTCTTGCTTTCAACAGAATAATGAGTAATCACATAAATACTTCTTCAGCAAAATTATTTTTGCACAAATAAACTCACACAGACCTTTTACAAGCGTTCCATGAATTAGATAATTCGATTTCAGCAGTAGTTTTGAAACAGAGCCGAAGTATTCTTAGCACTTGTTCAATTAGAGACTTGATATATGCCTGCTTAATATTGAAAACATACCTTTGAAACTTTTGAAGCAAAAAAAAAAAACTAAATGAATTTAAACATCACTGGTTCTGCCAGGTCTGTTATGTCAGTTGTACTAGAACTGTGCTTCTCACTTAGTGTAGCTCTTGCAACAGGTTTCCTTAAGGCTCAATTATTTGATTGAAACTATAATATTTATGCTACAAAAATAATGTGCATAGTGATAGAAAATAGACTACATTATGTCATTCTTAAAATTGGGTGGTTTTTCATTTTATCTAATAATTTAATTCAATTAAGCAACCAAAACCTTCAGTGAAATGAATAAAGAAGATTGAGGGGAATCAAATATTCATCATCCCACCAGGCAATGAAGAGTCAAAAATTCAAAAGTTCAGGGCAGCCAATAAAGTGATGTGATATGCAGCAGACAAAATGTAGTGAAATAGAGAATCCTTGTTTTGCCAGTTTACCATTAAAATTCACATTCTTATGTTATGAATAATGTCCTAAAGTAATCCCTGTTAATCCTTGTAATTAAAATATTTTGTACCACAACATTAATATCAAAACATAATATTTTCAGTACATTGTGAAAATAATGCATGCTCAATTGAATTCCACTGTAACACCATGTAACAATAGGCCGGGAAGGTATCTTTAAAGGAAAATTTTAGACACAATTTTTAACCTTGGAAAATTGTGGTACCTATGGTAATAATTAATATACCTTCTGAGAATGTGTACAGTACATGCCCCAAATTTACAAAATATATGGGCCCAGTATATTTTTTGCTATCAGTTCTTTTCATACTAAGCATAGTTTTAGCAAATTAAATGAAAGACCTCATTGGGTCCCTGATAGAGGTGAATATAAAGCATCACATCATTATGTTAGTAATGAAGATGTCAGCCCAACTTAGAAAAACAAATGTTACTATATCTAAAGTGAACTGCACAATAATGTTACTGTTTTGCTCTCACAATCTTTCATTTTCTTCAAAATGACAAGAATATAATCTCCCACAAATCTTCTTTGATTAATGATTTTTTTTTTTTAAATAATAGTTTTTAAACATTGGTCTGAACTAAGCTTAGAAACATTTACTTAAAAAATGTTTTCAGCTCTCATGTTAGGCTGTCTGTTGTGTTGTATCCAGCATGTCAAATGAGCGTAACACAAGAGAACAGCTTTTCAAAAACCAGCTGCATGTACTTGGAAAACTTTGCCAGCTTTGATGAGAGAGCTACATGTGCAGATTCTTGTTTTAATCAGCAGCATCATTGCACCTGATAAAGCAAAGAATATTAAAGCACCAAAAATTGGGGCATATGTTTAGGCTGATTTCTGTAAACTTCCTTTATTTCGTTTCCACCATTTTTAAGTGTTCTTGTTTGGTGTATATTCTGCATCTGGTTTGGAAGTATAGAGAAGTATTATAGTTTGTCTTGTTTGCATTTGACCTGCTTTACACTCCGCCCATCATTTGACTTAGAAGGTAATGTGGTTTAAAAATCACGAAAAACCATTTAATCTCTTAAACCCAAACTGGTAAATCGATACTGTGCTATTCAGTGGGGTACTCTTGGAAAAAATCCATTTCTTTGCCTACTGTAGAAAGTAGAAACTGATCAGTGCTTTTTTGCACATAAATACAGTAGAATATGGAAAAATGTTTTGTTGGACTGGAATAAAGTGAAATTTATGCAAATAGCAGGAGGCCCCAGTGCTTAATAACAATTACTGTACTTTAGAAGGTCCTGTTGTTTTGGTGCAAGATGCATGTGAATTTGCATATCTAAACGGTGTGCATTCTTTATCAATGCATGTCTTCTGCACTTAAAGCAGAATTTGGGATTAATCTCAGGACACAATTTTAATGTGGTTCAGGATGGACTGAATTACAAATCCATTTTGAAACAAAGGCAAATGTGTAGCTCATCCTTAACGATTATAGTACATGTGTATTTCTTGAAGTATCTAAGAGTAAGCCTAAGAAAAAAAAGTAGAAACTAATTTTAAATCACATACAAAAGAATACTGCAAAAAAGCTCATGTTAAAGCAATGTCCTTAGCCTGCAGTACATGTGTTTCTTTATGCACAGACTTTAATGAGAAGAACTAGAAGTGGCATAGCATAGGACAGCCACATAACAACTGAATCCACAGATGGCCTGAATATCATTAAAGTATAGTCATATAGTGGACAAAATGATACAGATCCATGTTCTGCCCCAGGATTGCACAGGCAGGTGTCTTGTTTAACAGGATTATAGCAATCCAAGGTGAGGAACAAAGTGACAATCTGCAATGCATATTTAGTGTAGTACATCTTTTATATTCTCATTTTACTCCACAATTTTTGAAGTAAGCAGAAAATAATAAGTACCAAAATTATGATACAGTTGGCAGTCTTGCCACCTCATAGTGCCCAGGCTCTTCATTTGAAACCCCAGCCTGATAACTGTCTATGGGGAGTTTGCACATTCTCTCACTGTTATGTATCAGCCTGCACTTGTTCCCTTGTTTATGTGTGTTTTCTATTTTATTGTTATTTTGTTTTTTAGTTATTTGTTATCAGTCAGTCAGTCATTTATTAACCTGCTTAGTACTGAACAGGGTCATGGGGGGTGCTGGAGCCTATCTCAGCTAGCATTGCATGCACGGCAGGAACAAATGCTGGGTAGGGCACCAGTCGCCAACACATACACACCCTCCAGTCACACACTAGGGCCAATTTAGTATCGCCAATCCACCTTACCTGCATGTCTTTGGAGTACCCGGAGGAAACCCACGCAGACATGCAAACTCCAAGCAGGTAGACCCCAGCACTTATTGTATTTATATAAAATTTGTTCATATTGGTGGTGTTCTATCTTGAAGAGTTAGAGAGATTTTCTTTTTAGTTAGGGGCCTAGAGTAGTGATATAAACAGGTGCTGTGCCAAGATTGGTAACTAGGAAAACAAGTCTATCTTTAGTCTAATCAGAAACACACCAAAAAAAAAGATCAGTGGTAATATGTTTTTTTTTATTCAATCCTGGATATTAAGAAAGGGCTCACGCTGACCTTTATATGATCACACAGATGATATTATGTGTTGGACAGCCCCAGAGAATTCTGGGAAACAGTGTCATGGAAACGAACCACATAATTGCCTAAAAATGGCGGTACACATAAGAGAAACAAAATGATGCTGCAGAATAACAGGAAGATAAACAATATTAAAAAATGGACCAAGATAAAAATAAAACAATGCAAAAGTTAATTCTCTGAGGTGGAAAACCCCAGAATGACCATAAACATTTAACCTAATGGCCACAGAAATTAAAAAAAATAATAATAATAACAAAAACTACCAATCTTGACAGTTGTGAATATTTTGTAGTTATATATTGCACATTAAAGTATTTTTCTTGTGTTTTTTTTGTTTTTTTTTTGGTGTTAGAAAGTGGATGATACCAAAATGTAACTATGCAAAAGTTTTTTTCCTTCAACAAAAAAGATAACAGTGGTCTGTCTTTCATTTCCTAAGAACATCTCAGTACTGGGGTGTTTTCCGAACAAAGATTTTTAGTGAAGCAGTATTTAGTTGTATGAAATTAAATCAAATGTGAAAAAGTGGCTGTGCTAAAATTTGGGTGCCCTTGTAATTTTGCTGATTTGGATGCATGTAACTGCTCAATACTGATTACTTGCAACACCAAATTGGTTGGATTAGCTTGTTAAGCCTTGAACTTCATAGACAGGTGTGTCCAGTCATGAGAAAAAGTATTTAAGGTTTTCAATTGCAAGTTGTGCTTCCCTTTGACTCTCCTCTGAAGAGTGACAGCATGGGATCCTCAAAGCAACTCTCAAAAGATCTGAAAACAAAGATTGTTCACTATCATGGTTTAGGGGAAGGCTACAAAAAGCTATCTCAGAGGTTTAAACTGTCAGTTTCAACTGTAAGGAATGTAATCAGGAAATGGAAGGCCACGGGCACAGTTGCTGTTAAACCCAGGTCTGGCAGGCCAAGAAAAATACAGGAGTGGCATATGCGCAGGATTGTGAGAATGGTTACAGACAACCCACAGATCACCTCCAAAGACCTGCAAGAACATCTTGCTGCAGATGGTGTATCTGTACATTGTTTTACAATTCAGCGTAATTTGCACAAAGAACATCTGTATGGCAGGGTGATGAGAAAGAAGCCCTTTCTGCACTCACGTCACAAACAGAGTCACTTGTTGTATGCAAATGCTCATTTAGACAAGTCAGATTCATTTTGGAACAAAGTGCTTTAGACTGATGAGACAAAAATTGAGTTATTTGGTCATAACAAAAAGAGCTTTGCATGGCAGAAGAAGAACACTGCATTCCAAGAAAAACACCTGCTACCTACTGTCAAATTTGGTGGAGGTTCCATCATGCTGTTGGGCTGTGTGGCTAGTTCAGGGACTGGGGCCCTTGTTAAAGTCAAGGGTCAGATGAATTCAACCCAATATCAACAAATTCTTCAGGATAATGTTCAAGCATCAGTCACAAAGTTGAAGTTATGCAGGGGTTGGATATTTCAACAAGACAATGACCCAAAACACAGTTCGAAATCTACAAAGGCATTCGTGCAGAGGGAGAAAGAAGTACAATGTTCTGGAATGGCCTTCACAGTCCCCTGACTTGAATTTCATCGAAAATCTATGGGATGATTTGAAGCAGGCTGTCCATGCTCGGCAGCCATCAAATTTAACTGGAGAGATTTTGTATGGAAGAATGGTCAAAAATACCTCCATCCTGAATCCAGACACTCATCAAAGGCTATAGGAGGCATCTATATTATATTTGCTCAAGTAAATATTGATGTAATATCTCTGTTGGGGTGCCCGCATTTATGCACCGCGCTCATTTTGGTATGATGCATATTGCATATTTTCTGTTAATCCAATAAACTTAATGTCACTGCTGAAATACTACTGTTTCCATAAGGCATGTCATATATTAAAAGGAAGTTACTACTTTGAAAGCTCAGCCAATGATAAACAAAATTCCAAAGAATTAAGTAGGGTTCCCAAACTTTTTCATATGACTGTATAATATTTGGAATACAAAAGATGGTCAGAATGGCCCTTGTTATTTCGTTTATTTTTCTTCATTAGAAAAAAATGATTCACTGAGATAATTATTTAAAAAAAATACCTGCAAGTTAATGGTCTAGTGGTGGAAGACCTGGAGTTTAAACCTCAAGGTTACTGATAGTTCATTTGCTACCACAGACTCAGTTTGTAACCCTAACAAATTTGATCTGGCAGTAGTCCAGTTATAAAAAGATATTATAAGAAAATGGCATACAGTTCTATATTTGTTATTAGCCCCAGAGTATAGATGGGATTTACATAAGTGAATGTGAGTACATTTGTATGTGCATGTTTATAATTTATTTTTATATAACTTGTCTTAGTGTTGTAGTGATCATATTTTATTGGCAGGAATTTTGTTTCCTATCTTGATTCTTTTTTAGAAAGCATTATAGTAAAGAGAAGCATGCTGTTGGTACTCAGAATTGCCCACTATAGTACAATGAAATTTCTAATAACTCATTTAGAATTATTCCAAAAAATAGTTGCGCATCAGTCCATTTTGTGATTTTATTAATTTAATTTTGGATTATTATAAATGCCTATATTTTCTGTTATAGAATTTGTTCTCTTTTATCTCTATAATTAAGTAAAGAACATTTAAAAATGAAACATTTTGTTTTGTTTTTTGGATTGCCTTAATTATCGAAAATAAACTTATTTTAGTCTGTATTGTTGGTGGTGGTTTAGAAAATAAATATTTTCAAAAGCTTCAGTAAACAGAAGGAAGTGTCATAATCTTTACTCAACTGTTTGCAGAACCAGAATTGATAGGTCATTGTGGGCACACCCTGTAGCATTCATTTATAGTCTGTGCAGGGCAGGGTTATTTTCCATTGTGACCACATATAAATGTTTAAATGTGTTATACATCAAAAAATATTATCTAGTACATATATGCCATTATATCGTGCACTCTGGTGTTTATTTTTTTGAGCTTAAAGTCTACATTACAATATGTAAAACACAATTAATCAAAAACAGTAATTTCAAAAACATTAAAAAGGACAATTAAAATGCAGTAATTCATAATCACTATTTATGATTGCTATGTACTGCAGCAGCAAGGAGAAGCATCTCTACTCTAAAGTATCTCCTAAATTGGTTTCATATTTTAAGCAAGTGATGCTCAACTGGATTGCTAATACATACATCTAAATAACTTTCTAAAAGGCAGTTTGAGCATGATTGCCTTTCTAAAAATAACTAAGTAGGTGCAGTTTCACTAAGTTTAGTTTCTTTCATAATCTCAATCTATGAACATTCTCAACCTTGAAATAAATCTAAAAATTAGCTAAATCCATGCCATGCTGTTTTAGATCTCTGCAGTGTCATCCTTTCAATGCTTTCTAGAATAATGTAATAAACAGTTATATATACTTGCAATATATGTATGTGTGTATATGGGTGTAAAATATCTTTATATACTATGTGACATCTACTATCCGCTTTCGGGTGGTGATTGACCTCCAAGGTTATTCCTCTTTTTATTTTTATTTTATTGAAGTATCAACTCTTTGCGTGGGTGGCACGGTGGCGCAGTGGGTAGCGCTGCTGCCTCACAGTTAGGAGACCCAGGTTTCCCAGGTTTGCTTCCCGGGTCCTCGCTGCGTGGAGCTTGCATGTTCTCCCCATGACTGTGTGGGTTTCCTTTGGGTATTCCAGTTTCCCCCCACAGTCCAAAGACATGCAGGTTAGGTGCATTGGCGATTGTAAATTGTCCCTAGTGTGTGTGTGCGCCCTGTGGTGGGCTGGCGCCCTGCCTTGGGTTTGTTTCCTGCCTTGCGCCCTGTGTTGACTGGGATTGGCTCCAGCAGACCCCCATGACCCTGTAGTTAGGATATAGCGGGTTGGATAATGGATGGATGGATCAACTCTTGGCAGCAGCCATCAGGGCAGTCGAGCAGTTTAGTTTTAAGCCGAGCAGACTTAATCAGTTTTAACGCCAAAAGATGGCGATGAAAGAAGAGAAGAAGTGGGCCGCTAAGATGGAGAAAAGAAGAGCTGCTCAGGAAGCAGCAAGTGCATCAACCTCTGAGCAAACGAATGCTAAACGTACAGAGAGAGTATGAAAACTATGAATGCTCAAGTCAAGTGTATTCACTGCACGTTATATTATAGTGTGGTGTTACTGGTACATATATAATGTGTGTGTGATACAATACCTGCCAAATAATACAAACAGTACAGCACGTTTCACCGTAATTGGGGCTCATTAGGTGTGTGCAGTTTTGCTTCCCCTTATGGGGATCGAACCTCAGACATCAGCGACTGAGGCAAAGCCTCTTACATTGTGCAACGGATGCTGCTTTGCTTACTTCACATCCAATTATTTGGATTATCTACCAGGTAATGCTTGTGGTTGGTCGGCCAGTCGGCAAAGTTACGTACACCTGACGAGCCCCAATTAGGGCGAAACACATATTGTGTACTTTTTGTATTATGTGGCAGGTACTGTATGATCAGCTTCTCGCAACTGAGAGGACATACCGGATATTTGCTTGGGTCTGATTTTCTCCCATAGACTTTTGCTTACACTTGATGAATATATGAATGCAGACTCTGCAATATTTGAATGTAGACTCTGCTATGAACAGTACAGTTACTGTAGTTTTATTTAGTACATAACCAGTGATACTTTCTGGAGGCTTATGGCTATCAATTAATTTACAACTAGATTCCAAGTTCACCAGAGGAGATTGTAAATTTAACACTTACATCAAATTTAGAGTAAAATTTAAATGAGCTTAGATTATGCATTCTGGAAAAATTGCATGTTGTATGCAGTGTTTTATGTTTTCATTTTTTAGATCTTATTACTAAACATTAACAAATCTATGTACATTTACATCCCAGAGAATTTGTTCATTTTATTTATTTTTTATTTCAGCCAGTTTAAGTATTCTTGTAACCTCAAAAGAAGTGGTTCATAATGTACATGCTGTTTGCCCCTTTGATTTCAAGTTATACAACAGCTGGTTGTGGCACTTTTTTACATTTTGCTATTGTACTAAATCATTTAAATTATTTTTCCCCCCCATCAAGCAATACTCACTAACACAGAATGACTAAGCAAAAATAATTTAGAAATCTATTTAAAGAGAAAACTAAAATACTACATTGTCATAAATATTCAGACTTTTTGAATGACACTTGAAATCTGGCTCAAGTGGCTATCATTGAGCTGTTTCTGCACTTTGTTTGCAGTCCACATGTGGTTAGTTCAATTGATTAACCCTAATTAGGAAAGGTACACCCTTGTCTATATAAGGTCATGCAGTTGACAATTTGTATCAGAGCATAAACCAAGCCATGAGATTGAAGGAATTACCTGCAGTGCATAGAGACAGGATTTTGTCAAGGCACAGATCTGGGGAAGGCTACAATAAATAAATGCAACATTGAAGGTCCCTAAGAACACAGTTGACTTCATAAATAGAAGATCTTTCAGACACCCACAACTCTTCCTACAACTGGCCACCCAACTAAAATGAGCAATTGTGAGAGAAGGGCCATTGGTAGCAAAGGTGACCAAGAGAACCTACATGGAAATGGGAGAAACTTCCAGGAGAGCAATTGCAACTCTTTCCCGATCTGGGCTCTATGACAAAGTGGCCAGAGAGAAACCTCTCCTCAGGTTAAAAAAAAAAAAAAACACATGGAAACCCACTGTGTGAAACAAGTTTCCCCTGATCTATTGAAACAAAGATTACTGTCATCATGTCTTGGGGAAACCAGGCACCACTCATCATCTTTGTAATACCATTTCAAAGGAGCATAGTGGTGGCAACGTCATGTTGTGGTGTTGTTTTTTAGTTGCTGTGATTGGGAGGCTAGAAAAGGCTGAGAGAAAGCTGAACAGAGCAAACTACAGAGATATCCTTGATGAAAACCTGCTCCTGAGCACTCTGGACCTCAGACTGCACCAAAGATTAACCTTCTAACAGAACAATGACCCTAAACACACAGCAAAGACAATACAGGAGTAGTTTAGGGACAACTTTGGAAATGTTGTTGAGTTGCCCAGCCAGAGCCCAGACTTGAACCTAAACAAACATCTCTGAAAATAGCTGTCCGCCTATGTTCTGAATCCAGTCTGACAGAGCTTGAAAGGAGAGAAAAATATGAGAAAATCCCCAGTCATTAAATAGTGAAGAAGACACCAGGCTGTAAAAGTTGTCGAAGGTGCTTCAAGTAAATACTGAGCAAAGGGTTTGAATATTTGTGTCAGTATGACACTTTAGTGTTTTTTTTAAATAAAATTTGTTTGTCATTCTGGGATTTTTAGTGTTGAATTTAAAAGATTTTAGCACAAGGCTGCAGCATAGCAAAATCTGAAAAACTGGAAAGGGTCTGAATTCTTTCTATATAAAATGTGTATTTATTATTAGTAATACTGTATATGATGTATAGTGTTAATTACCTTAAAGGCTGTTAAAAGTGGAACATTATGAGCAAGTAAACATTAACTATATTTAAGATAAAAAAGCACAAAAGCATAACAATTTTACAATTTTAAGGACTAAACTGAGCCCAGCCTTAATATTAATATTTTTTTTTAAATGTACTAGGTTTAAAGAGATGTTTCTGTAAAGGCTTAAATTAAAGCACTTGATTTTATTAGCAAATAAAGGTTTTGGTTTTGTCCCTTGCGAGAGTTTTATGTCTAAGACAGTGCTCCACTGGTAGCTTTTTTATTATCTATCTGAGATATCCTGTATTTAGTCAACCCAAGAGGATTTAATTACAAGTATATTAAAAGCATCAGCAGAAGACAAAGGGGTCAGGAAGAGAAGGAAAAGGTATCTAAAGGTATATCAAAGTCTAAGCTGGCCTCAAGTTCACCTTCACCTGCCACAGACTGAGTTGGATTAACCAGGACCTCACGCTGCAGCATCTGCTCCAAAATGTATTTGCATTTATTCCTAATATGAACAGTTCAAATTATAATGGTTGGAGACTTTGTGTTTTAAATCCAGACCTAGATGGGTCCTCAACTACATCTAATATTGCAAAAATAATCATATTGTTTATAATGGATCAGAACTTATCAGAACGATAGAGATTTTGAAATCCATACTTGAACATATTCCTTCTTCTCATAAGTACATTATAGTTCATTAAGAACTGATTATTTCTTTATAGATAATAATTCAATACCCACTATCAAATCTTGCAAGTATGACGCTATTGTTATCTATGATCATGCTCTTCTGACCAAGGATCTTAAATCATTTTGCAGCTGGCGTCTTAACCCCATGTCATTAACTGATGAGAATTCATTTATATGCAAATTAATTATTTTTAGAGACAAATGCATCCACAGGGGTTTCTGCAGGAATACTCCTTTTGAAACTCTGAAGGCTTTTTAAGAGGACAGATTACTTTATATCTTTCCCACAACAAAAAAAAAGTGGAGACCAAGAAGACGCCAGAGTTAATTACCAGAATACATCAAGAATACGCCAGGTCTCCAAATGAGGCACTTTATAGGAAAAAACAGGTTCTACAATTAGAATTTAATCTCTTGACAACAAAAGAAACAAAACAGCTCATCTTTAAATCGCAACATCATTACTATGAACATGGATAGAAGGCTAAGATCTTAGCTCAACAAATCCAGAAGCAGGAAGTTTGCAATGCAATTATAGAAATTAGAAACACAGATGGAGATAAAATCATTGACCATAAAAATATAACCCACACATTTAGAGAGTACTATAAATCCTTATATTCTATTCAGTTGAAAGAAGATAAGACACAATGTAACGAGTTTTTTGATGCATTACAAATATTACAGCAATATGCTCTTAGTGCAGAGGAACAGGACACACCTCTAACACTCTTAGAATTACTGAATGCTGTAAACTCACTTCAAAGTGGTAAAGCAGCAGACCCTGATCGCTACCCAGTGGAATTTTATAAAAACTTTCAAATAAGTTAGCTGCACTATTATTAGCAATGTTTATAGAAACTAGCAACAACAGAATTCTACCTCAGACTTTTTGCCAAGCATTAATTATTCTCTTTCCAAAATAAAATAAGAATTTATTGCAGTGTGTTTCATACAGACCTATTTCACTTCTGAATAATGATGTTAACATACTCTCCAAAGTCCAAGCTAGAAATATTGATAAAGTGCTTCCTTCTGTAGTATCACAAGACCAAACCGGATTTATTAAAGGCACACACAGCTTCTAATCTTTAAAGTTTGTTTAATGTAATATACTCACCCATAAAATCTTACACACCAGAGATCTTTGGATACAGGAAAAGCATTTGACATGGGTGAATATATCTACCTGTTCAACACATTGCACACATTTGGGTTTGGCCCAAACATATGTACATGAATAGTACTACTTTATGCCAGACCAGAAGCCTCTGTATTAGCAACATTATTTCAAACTAGAACATCAGACCAGACAAAGATACCCCCTATCACCATTGCTTTTTGCAATTGCCGTTGAGCATTTGGCCATTCACTTTTGAAATGCATCAGAGAAATACTGCTTTATGTAGGTCACATCATATTGTATATATCAGACTCACAATAGTCCTTAATGCACTAGCAGATTTTCAAAAGATATCTGGACTCAAAATTAATACCCATTTATTTTAGCAGATCAGTGTAAATACCTAGGGATAAACATCACAAGTAAATACAAGGATCTTTTTCAACAAAATTTTGCAATCGGCATGGAAAATATTAAAGAAGATGTGAACAGATAGTCTACCTTCCATCTCATATTAGCAGGGAGAATCAGTACTGTCAACGTGAACATCCTTCCTAAGCTTCTTTTTCTATTTCAGAGCATCCCCATATACATTAGAAAATCATTCTTTAATAAATTAGACTCAATTATAACCTCATTTATTTGGAATTCAAAACATCCATGCATCCAAAGGGTGACTTTACCAACACCTAAATCAGAAAGGGGTAATGGAACTACCTAACTTTCAATTTTATTACTGGGCTGCAAATATGCAAGATATAAAGATGTGGAAATTGACACAAATCAATGATTTTACACAAGCCTGGTCTGCAATAGAAATAAACTCTTGTTGCTGCTCTACATATGCCATGCTTTGTGCCCCAGTAAATACAAATTATTGTCAATATACTAATAATCCAATTGTCTGTCAATCACTCATAATATAGAACCAATGCAGGAAGCATTTTAAGGCAGAGAAGCTTTTATCTGTTGCACCTTTGCATGATAATCATCTTTTTCTACCCTTTCAAACCTACACAGTATTTAATGTTTAGGAAAGGTCCAGGATTAAAATACTTAGAGAACTGTTTATAGATAATGGTTTTGCATCCTATGAACAATTACACTCCAAATTGAATCTCCCATCAACACAATTTTTCCACTATCTCCAAATTAGAAACTTTGCTAAACAAAATCTGCCCAATTTTCCTCGCCTCCCACCTATTTCTATTCCAGAGGATATATTGATTAGTTTTGGGGACTCGGACAGCATTTCTATAATATATAAAACCATTTTAAAGTCCCTTCCTTTTAAAGATCCCAGAGTACAGTGGGAAAAGGATCTCTTACTCAACATTTCAGAAACTGAGTGGAAGGCAGCCATGCATAAAATACGCTCTAGCTCTATGTGTGAAGCATTCAGTCATTCAACTAAAATCTTGTATCGATCACATTTATCTCATTTAAAATTGTCTAAAATGTATCCAGAACAAGATTCAACCTGTGAATATTGCAATTGAGTTCCAGCCTCACTGGGCCACATATTTTGGGCATGTACCAAATTAACATAAATCTTATATAAATCTTTGAATACATCTCAGATAGTCTTTTTTGTCACTATCAGTCCTAACCCATTAACAGCTGTGTTTGGTGTACTCCCAGACAGGCTTAATGTCGAGGACTAATTGATTATAATTGCTACACTACTAGGACATAAACTTATCTTGTTCAACCGGAAGAATCTCAGCCCACCTGCTGTAAGTCAGTGGGTAACTGTTCTATACTATTTGAATTTAGAAAAATCAAATTCTTTCTTAAAGGATCTGTGGCAGGATCTAATTTAAAAAAGTTTAGAATAAGCATGTATACCAGGGAAAAGGATATTCTCCCTTCTATGTTGTTTTTAAAGATTTGGTCTTATTGTTGGCTCTCCTCTCTTTCTCTCGGGTGGGGGATGAATTCTGGTTAGTTAAGTTTGACTTATTTGTAAGTAATGTTATTTTCTTTGTTATATAAGTTAGGCTTGATTGTATGGAATGTTAATTTCTTCAAATAAAATCAATAACAAAAGAAATAGTTTGGCAAACAGATCAACCTAAAATAAGGCTACCATTTCATATCGCTTCCGTTCTTAATATTTGATGCTATGCAGATCATTTGGTATATAATAAAAATGGTATATAATTACATTTTTAACCACAAAAACTATTCTTTGCTATGCAGTATATTCATGATATGCACTTGATTGTTTGAAAACGTTTGGTTAAACCCTTTCACGTGCCTATATTTTATGAAAAGCTGGTGGAAGAAGTTTTAATAAAGTAGGAGCAAGTAGCTGGCAAATTCATCTGATGTTTAAACTTAAGAGTCTGTGTATGTGTGTAAGTATTATTTATTTAAATACAGTAATTTATATACATACACACTGATACACGTCAAAAGTTTTAGAAAACCCATATGTTTCCATTTTTCCAGTAAGTAGTGAATAACCTGAAAAGGTACGAAGGAAAGCAGTAAACTACTAGAGCATAAAAATAAAGTTTTGTTTGCCAAAATATTAAAATGATCTTATTTTTTTTAAAGTAAACAGCTTTTTTTCAGGGAATAAGTAATAAGATTACAAGGGAACAAGGTAACAAGGTTAACAACTGCTTAATTAATTAACTTCTATTGTTTGTTTTTCATCAGCAATTAAATTAAGCCCTGAAAGTTGATGCAAACAATTCTTACAGGTGCCCAAACTTCTGTTCATTACTTACAAAGAATCTGTCTGTATAAAAGCAATATTACTATACCCTCTGAAGCATTATTTGGACAATACTGCACTGTATATTGTATTATTGGCGAGAATAGAGCAATTAATAAAGGTAGACAGAGCGACACCTTGTATAGAAATACTTCATACCAGGATGTAGGAGGTTGTCCTTTCTAGTATTAATTAAAGCTTTTCAATGTCTTTCAGGTCATTTAACAGCATGCAACTTTAGTGGTCACATGAGTGAAATATTTTATCATCGTGATCATCAGATGACTTTCAGATCAGTTAAACAAGGTAGAGTGCTTGAATTTGTATTATTTAAGGCACAAAAGGTCATTCATTGGTTAATATCCTACTAGTGCTTAACTTAAAAATGGTGTATGTGTGTATTTTTGTGTATACTTAAGCATGTATATACATAAACACTGCCCTCAGTGGGAAAAAGTATTTAATTCACTTAAGTGCATTTAATTTAACTGCTTTTTGTATAGACCATTTCTCTTTTCATCTATTCAGAATATTGTACAAATTTACCAATAGAATTTAATAAAAATAAAACATAATACCTAATAGAAACACAGCTTTGGTGTTATAACCACTGGAATGTTTCCATATGAGTCCTGGTTTCATTTAATTGAGTGTTATTACAAATTGGTAGTCACTGTCAAGATCCAAACATCTCAGACAATAGATTAATTTGGGTTGTGCTAAATTCAAAGTCTAATACAAAATTAAAATCTAACTCTTCCTAACAAGGAGTTTTTTTTACAGTATTCAAATAATGGTTAGTTCTCATGGCCATAATATGTTAATGTTACATAGCATATGCATCACTTGCGTGGCCACCACATAGCATTAAAGTGATGCAAATCTCTGAAGTGATGACACCCATACAGAAATATATGCACAAAAGTGTAATGATATGACAACACCGAAATAACAGGAAAAATTTTTTAAAAAATCATTAAGCAAAAATCAAGCATTATTTTTGCAATAATCTATATGTGGGCATGTTTTTTGCAAAATTTACATAGTATATGCTACTTACCTATAGACATTTATGTATGGTTCTTAATGCTCCTGGTATTAATTTATAAGCAAATGGCTAGTGTTCATAATTTTGATGCAGTATATCTATCTGTTCCATGTATTGGTTATACTGGTTTGGTTTCTTTCATCCAATCTGAGGTCCTGTTCCAAGGTCGTGTGTTAAATTTATTAAAGCAGCAGTCATGCTCCACTTGAGGACAATGATAAGAGAAAGCAAATAACAAGGACCGTTTTTTCTCTTAGGAAAAAAAAAAACAAACTTTACACTTATTTTCAGAGGTTTCATGAAACATAGGGAGTGTCGTAATGTGCAGCCCAACCATTTGCAAAACAATATTTGTTTTTTTGCAAATTATTATTTACTATTAAGTGACTAAATATGGAAAGTCATTCAAATGGAATGTGCAAAAACAATACTCAGATGTTTTTGATATTAATTACGTATTATTTAGGTGTTAAAAATTAATTATAGCCCTCATTTAAAAACAATTAGTAAATTTATTCCACTAGGTATTGACTGTGTGTGGCATGGTGGTACAGGGCTTGCATTGTTATCTCACATCTCCAGCGTCTGGGAGTGCTCAAATCCTAGCCAGTTAACAATCTGTGAGGATTTAGTTATTTCTACGTGTCTTTTTAGCTTTTCTCTACACAGTTATTTACATCTGTATTCCAAAATGTATTTGTTGATTGGTGATTCTAAATTGACAAGTAAGTATGAGTGAGTGTGTCCAGTGATGAAGTGATTCTCTGTCCAGCTATGGTCCTTTCCTTATGTCCTGTGTTTCTGGGACAGACTCAAGCCCCTTTTAGTTGTATATTAGAATATCCCAGTCTGAACATCGTATGGATGATTATTACCTAATAAAATGAAGACAAATTGATGAGAGGAATATTTTCTTAACACTACAGCAACATTCACAAATTACAAATGTAAGTGTCTGTTATTTATATCAACTGTAGCAGCAGGTCACCTAAAAGGTATGTAGCCGTATCACTGAAAACACTTTTGTCTACTGATTGAAGTCAAATTGTTGTTAATATGTGACTGCAAAGAGACAGACAAATAGCAAAGAAACAAAGGAAACAATGGCATTCACTTAAAGAGAAAGATTTAATTAACTAATAGCCAGCAAAAACACAGGTTTGTAGTTATAGAAATTAGCTCCATGCCCTGAGTTTTTCCCTATAGATGGTGGAGTCCACACAAAGATCCACTCAGTAAGTAAATGCATAACCTGCTAGTCGATACTGACTGCTTACAGGCATATAATAGTGTAGTAATGTAGTACTTCTCTTGTCTTAAAAAAACTACTTTTTGGGAAAGCCAGGGACAGCTCTATGCTAAGGTTTAGTAGACACTTGAGTAGGTACCTACAGGTACCAAGGCAAAGCCAAGCTCCCCACCAAACGTAACTACCAGGGGACAACTACACTTTTCAGTTTAATAAAATAATTTGATTGTGCTTCAGTGTCCTAGAGGTACAAATGACCCCCAAACCGATATTATATACTGTACTAATATGACTGTCCTTTGAAGTCATAAAATAAATTGAGGCTGGGGCTAGGGGCATTATCGAGTCACCTCTGTTTATACATTTTTGTCAGATATGTATTTGCTTTGACATTAATACATAGTTTACATTGTTCTTTCTGGATGGACAGAAACCATAAGCTTTGTCTTTAATTCGCTGTCATTATAGAACAGTTAATGTTTCTGTAACATAATGTCACCACTCTTCTTTAAAGCAGACATGCTCTTTGTCCTTCACCAGTGAAACATTTTCAAGCAATTAGTTTTGACATATTCATGCATGTAGTTCTTATGTTGTTTTTAAAGCCATATTGTTATCTTTTAGCTTTTGATTTTATTACTGAGTATAGTATTAACTCAGAAATTATTATACACACCAAGAGGCAACTGGAACACAAATAGTAATTTGTCAAGAACATCATGAAAAATACACTTTGTGGAAGATGACCCGGACAAAGACAGGCAGACACGTTGAAATCAACCCACACCCGTTTATTGAACATTATTTACAGTGCACACAAACCCCAAAAGTCCCCAAAGTCATGGCCACAACACAATGCCTTCACTCTTCAGGCCACCTCCTCGTCTCTTCCTAGACTTTGTCTCTCGACCTCCCGACTCAAGCCCTGAATGAAGGGAGGCGGCCCCTTTTATAATCACCCGGATGTGCTCCAGGTGCTTCCTGGCAATCTTCCACCAGCACTCCCCAGTGTGGCGGAAATGCCAGCTGCATACTGGAAGCACTCCCGGTGTCCCCGATCCTCTTCCCCCCAGAAGTGCTGAGGTCCAGGGCTCCAAAGGCATTGGGGCGCCCCCTGGCGGTGACCACGGGCCCCTACAGGGTTGAGCTTCAAAGCTCCGTACCCGTGGTCCCCATAGGTACCAGGGCGGTTGCCCCCCCAGCCACCTGCGACACCTTCATAATGTTAATAAGGAGACTGATATATTTTGTGTATCCTGTCCATTTTTACAGTGTTAAATGAGTTTATACTCATTTTTATTTTATTTTGACAAATGAACCTGAACTATTTTAGTGAAACGTGGTTGTAAATGTTTTAGGTGTGGGCAGGACTTTTTCAAATCTCTTTGCATAAAGTCTTGTCTTACGGGGCTTGAAATTTTCTCTCGCAGGATTTCACTTTCACCAAACAGCAAATCTTTTAATTCTCGCAGATATGCCTCTTCATTGGGAAGAAACACTACTTTTCCCTGATGGCAATACAAACAGGATAATTTACAAGTCTTCGAACTAAACTTTAAATCTGAACAGTATATTCGATCTCTTTTCGCTGTTCCGTTATTTCAACAAGTAATAATTTCCGTTTGTTTGCGCTAATGCAATCTTTACTATCATTTTTTGAGACTTTCGAATTTTCGTACTTCCATTATCTCTAACCTGCACTGCATGTGTATCGCGCCAACGTTTTTGAATTCTTTACGACGTTCTACTTTGTCATCTACTGTTTGTCTTTTATTTCCAGCCCCGGGCATGGTTAAATCTCTTGGCACAAAGTCTCGTCTCGCGGGACGTGAAAGTGTCTCTCTGAGAAAGTCGCGTCTTGTCTCTCTTCCCAAGATTTTTTTATTATAATAGAGAGATATTGTGAAAGATCTCTTAAAAGATATGGAGGACACCCACAAAGTTAACTTCATGACATTCAGAAGGAATATATTATGGAAGAATCTGGCAGCATCTTTCAATGCACATTTTCCAAACTGGTGGCTGAGTGATTTCATTATTAGGGACACTGACTCTGCATCTTTTAACTGAAGATTAATGGCTCAATGTGTATTTGTCCATATTTTTCTGTTTCTTACATTCCACAATTTAAATATTATATTTCCATGCCTTGCATGTCATTTTCTATGGCATTGAGTTTAATATATTTCATTCATTATCACACTATATTTCAGTACAAATATAATTATAAAATATGGGTTCCATATTTTTAATGGTATATTTATGATTTCTCTTGTCTGTAACAGTCTCTCTGATGCGTGTAGGATTCACTTTATAACATTACCTAATACCCACTGTAAATCTGCTCACGAGGGGGTCTAAGTTAGTACACAACTTTGTTCCTGTTCTCCATCTCCAATAGGCTGAATGCAACAGCACTTAGTCTTTGTCTGTACTAGTCCATTTCTCTAGGGACACACTGCAACAGTGCTAAACTCAAAAGTTAGCCTTGTTACCGTAAATACGTACTAAGACCAGATACGTACATGATCATTCCCAGCAGACAGCACACTGCAGCTGATCCAATGAGACTTACAACAGGCCTGACTTAGAAAAGGAAATTAATGTGAATATATCAAATATAATGTCAAAAAACACCTGCTTTTTTAAGCTCCTATGAAAATCGGTGTCTAAACATTTAAGTTAAATGTGTTCTGTTTTTCATCAAAACAATCAGTCAATAATAGTAATAATAAATTATAATTGTAATCTAATAATAAAGAGACAGTAAATGGCAATGAGACCTAGGATATTTGCTTCTTGTATTTCTTGTCTTTTATTACAATTTGGCAATTTTAACATAATTCTTAATCAGACTATAAGTTATTAATGGAGAAATATAAAGAGAATAGAACAGAAATTTTGCATGCTTTCTTTTTGCCATTCATTTTATTTATTCTGGTTACTTAGCTTACAAACTTTTTTCTGTTATAGTTAAAATGCTTAGTGAAAAGCTCTACAAGTACATTAAAAAAAATCTTTTTTAGATGTCATCTGTCACTGAAAATGGAGTCAGGTCCTCTGGGAATCCAGCCAGAGAAAAAACCTATAAAAAGGTAAGCCTACTAATATTAGCAAATTAATTTTGTGGTTTTTCTTTTATAGCTGCAAAAACTATAAACAGTAATTATTTTCCACCTTTTAATAATTATTTCAGTTTAATGCATTAATAATATGCAGACCTGGATTAAGACTAAACCGTGCTCCCTTACTAGATTGCAGACATCTGCATTTCACTTCCTTTCCAAGTCCTTGTTCTACCAGCTCTTCTACATTTTTAGTCTCATCTTTTATTTTCTCCAGTGCTTTGGTTAAAGGATCATTGCCCCCTTATGAACTTTTAAACTCTAATTAGCTCTGAATACTAATTTTTCTGTTGTAAATTACTACTGAGCAGCTAAATGATCACATACTAAACCAAAGATCTCAATCTCAATTACTGAAGGGCCTCTATGACTGCAGATTTTCTGTCCAGCTACTTTCTTAATTTGCTTCCTTAATTTAATTGAGTTAGACTTTAAGTGACTCTACTCCATTGGGCCCTTGAGCAAGGCCCTTAACCTTGAGTATGCCATTAATCTGCATCCAGCTCTGTAAACAGGTCTTCCAGCTTACAGGGAAAACTTGGGTGTTGGTGGTAGGATTGGCACTCCAGCCACCATAAAACACCTCAAATTGTTCCAGTGTGATGCTGAGGTGCCATCTGCTGCACTTGGGTTCCAATCCAGGTGGTTCAGTATGTGGTGGGTGTGGCAATGCACTAATTAACAGTGCACGCTCCCAATCTACTAATGGTAATGGAACATATGCTTTGCTCTGAAATTCCGTACAGTTAGTAAAATAGCATGTGTAATTAACATCAGTAATTGATTTCAAACTATAAAATTGATTACATTGAATACTTGAAGCCAGAATCTTAAAAAGCAAATCAGTTAAAATCAAGGCAACAATGTATATTCCAAAAACTCCAGTAACTGGTTGCTAGTTAAGAAAATGGAATGAAAACCTACAAGCAATATGGCACTCAAGGATCTGAGTTTGAATTTCCTGTAAGAAACTATGTAATGTAGTGGCTTCTAATCTGTTAGGCCACCTTGGGGTTTAGAGCTAATGACCAATTTCTCAGATTACTTTAATAAACAAAAAAGGAGTACATATGTTTAACTTTATAATCTAAATTAAATTACTTTATACTTTGAGCTTTTTCCTATTTTTACCTGCATCTGATTATCAACTATTGATTCAGATCTTTCAGTAAATATAGTACAAGCACAGAAATAAGGAGTGTGAGCTCCCGTATCAAAGTAGATTGCTATTTTAGACGTAGTTAATGAAGGGGTGTTGATCAGTGTTTTATTCTATATAGTATGTGTTGTTCCCTCTATTTGCCATATGGTTGTTGTACTCAAATCAAAGACAGCAGGCTATTGAAGTGACCCTATGCCAACAGTGTTAGTGATGCCAGACAAGACATTGTATATTTACTTTTTTTAAAGCAATGCTTTTGTATTCTGACCAATGCAATTTGGCTCCAGAAGAGAACAGAAAGATAATGAGTGTTTGTAATGCAAAGGATATAAATAAAAATTACCAAGGGCACCCACTGATCCAAGGATAAAGTCTTCCAGTCCCACCCTGCAAGTAGGGTATTCGTACAGCATTTGTAGTTAGAATAGTCCTTAGTGCAGGACAGCAATGGAGGAGAAATGAGTGGCGCTTCAGTGGCTTTTTTGAAATCAAAACAAAAAGCAAAAACAGGGCTAATCTACTTAATAAATGAACCTTTATTTCAAAGTAAGGGCAGAAATGCCGCCATGATTTTTATTACTATTTACACATAAATCGTACAACTCGTTTTGTAACATTCCAGTTCTGATGTGCACTTGTGCACTTAAAATGTACAGGAGTGGAAAAGTATGCCTTCTTACTGCCAAAATTACAGGACACCAAATGATAACCATGTGACGATGCGGGTTCGACTCCATGCTCCCATCTGCTGTTTGGGAGCCCTTGAACCCTACAGTGTCGGTAATGTTACCAATGAGCTAGACAGTGAGGCAATGACAATGGAGCAAGGGGATGGTACAAAAGTGCTTTTATTAACACTAGAATTACCAGAGCCTACGAAAAAACTCGTAGATCCGGCCCACCTTAAATCGCTTCTTAAAACCCTTCTCACCTCTCCGCCAGCGTCTTTTGTCATCTAAATGTACTGATAAAGACAAGCTGCCAGCAGCCGGCTATTCCATCCCCCCAACGACTTAGAACGTAAACAAGCTTTTCCCAGCTCATGCCTTGATTGATTATCTGGGAGTGAAGTGGAGTTTTAGAGTAGAAATAATAGATTGTTATTTGCAACACACGCATTTCATATGTGTTGCATTTCTACAGTAATCTGTGTAAATACATTGTTAAAACAGAAACGGTTTACAATATTCTAGTAGCAAATGACAAAATGTAGGCATAAACTATATAATGTATGAAGCCTGAAGTCCAAATATCAAAGAAACACTTTCACAAAAGGTACAAAAAAAAAGCCACCGCCAAAAAAAGCCACCTTAGTGTGTGACTTTGACACGCATTAGCTATCACTGCTTCCGTGGCGCAACAGTATCAGTTGCAGACTGGGAATCCAAAGGTCATGAGTTCGATCCTGCACAACTCCATTTTGAGAAGTGTTCTATTTTTCACTATTTTAGAATAAAAAGATACATTTGATTTCAGTCTGTAACAGCCAGTGTAATTTATGATATTTGTAAAGCTTAGCTTTATTTTTTTTTTAAATTCACTTTTTATTGTCTCAGTCGCGTTCAGGATACTTCCCTACTGCCCCCCACCTGACACTGCTGTTTTCACATAAAGACGCTCTATAGTTCTGCAGTGTATCACGATACATACGACCACGTGTTTTTTTCCCCCCAATATTGCCAGTCCCCACGTGTTGCTGTATGCTGTTTCTTTTGTACTCCCGGACATGCAGAGGAAAGCATAGTAAAGAGCAGTAACTTCAGCGCTATATGCAATCATCAGACACTCCCCATCTGATACTGCTGTTTTCACATAAAGACGCGCTAAAGCTCTGCAGTGTACTGAAGTGTCTGCATGCACTTTTCGTGGCATTATACGTGTATTTTTTGAGCATGCCCATGTATCTCAAACACAGGAATATATGTTGATGTAAAAGTATAACAAAACAGGTGCACTTTTATTCAAGACTATAACCGAAGAAAAAAGAAAGCAAGTTACAGTAGGCGGTTGATATGACAGCTTGCGTGGTGCAATGCTAAGAACTGCTGATTTCCATTCTGTGCTATATAACTGTTAACATTTGAATCTGATGATTGCATATAGCGCGGTCTTATTCAGTGTGTGCAAGAACATGCAGGTGGCCAGTTGCTGCGTGCTACAACGCACATTTTAAAAAAAGAAAGAGACAAATATATGTGACGTTTTGAAGAAATCATTTTATGACGCGAATAGTACCAATCAGAAAACATCGTCGAAGTAATGCAATATTATTTGAAAACGAACAGCGTCAGGTTGGGTGTGAAGTTATACTGGCGCTGTTTGAGTCAGATCAGAAGCTGAATAAGCAGAAAAAGCTCCTGTTCTGACTCTAAGTAAAAAAGCATGAATTAATCAACAGAAATAACCGCGATTGACATTTTAAAGATAACGATTTACAGTGCATACAAATTTATAAATTCAATGTCCGTTTGAGGAAAAAAAAAAAACACTTTCTTCAAAGCTGGGAATCGAACTCACGTCTCTGTAGCATGACAGGGCTGTTGTGCCCCAAGTCAGCAAACCGTAGCGTTATGCCACGGAAGCTGTTGCAGCATCCTTGAACTTTTTGTGAAAATGTTTATTTGATGTTTGGACTTCAGGCTTCACAGATTCTATAGTTTATGCCTACATTTTGTAACATTTATTACTAAAATATGAAAAAGTTTCTGTTTTAGCAATGTGTTTACACAGATTGCTGTAGAAACGGAACATGCATGAAATGCATGTATTCCAAATAGCGATCTATTATTTTCATTCTAAAACTCCAGCAGTTCAGTCACTCCCAGATAATCAAACAAGCCATGAGCTGGGAAAACTTAGTGAACGTTCTGTGACGGTGGGGGATGGAATAGCCGGCTGCTCGCTGCTCCTCTTAATCGGCACATTTAGAAGACAAAAGAGAGGTGAGAACGGTTTTAAGGTGGGCCGGATCTACGAGTTTTTTTGTAGACTCTGGTAATTCTAGTGTTAAATCAAAACAAAACAATGGTGTTCAAATAAATAGTGCAGTCAAACCAATAAATAATCTATTAAAAGACGATGAGGTTAAAACGTTGCTGGAAGCAGTCCTTTAAAACAATGACAAGCCCGGTGCTTCTTTTACACTAGCGTCTCACCTGCTTCTCCCGTTTGGGCCCTGCAGCAAGCGAGACACTCTCTCTGCAGCTGACCTTTCTCTCAATCACTCAGGTGTGGAGGCCTCCCGATCCTAGCTTCGGTCTCGCTCTCATCCCAGACCGTGAATTATTTTCTCTCCAATGGCCAGGACTCCCACGCTGGAGATTACATGCCTAAGTCTCCCGACTCCCGCTGTCTTCCACGGCGAGTCACCTCCCTCGCTAGTCACTCCCGCTCTTCTCCAAATGCTCAGCAGGAGCGACTACAATCAGCTGCCCTAGGTGTTAGCTACACACCTCGCTAGGGCCCACAGTCCAGCTGCACTCGAGCATGCTCTCGCTCGTTTGCCTTCACGCTCTCTCTCTCACACACCGGCTTTCTCCTTACTTCCTTCCAGCAACCTCTGTCTCTTTCTCATTCCGTTCATTTCTTTTTCCCCTTTTAACCGTCTCGGGCTTCTCTTTATAATGGATGTGGCAGCTGTGGCAATCAACAGTTCCCGGGAACAATTACGGAGCGGATCGTCTCTCACCTGTGCACTTAGGTGAGAAACGTCCGCAGCACAAATCCACCCGGGAATCGCTTCAGCCACACTATCACGCCCCCTCGCTATGCCGCGAGCGCGAAGATTATTCATTTAAAAAACTGGCCTTTGCTGAGAGAGCTGTGGACCTACAACACCACAAACCATTGCTGACTAAAATCAATTGCTATGATGAATTATGATGTCTATCTGTCTAAATGGTTTAAAAACTGTTGGTATATCACTGGACTATATAGTATAAGTAAATATTATGTCTGGCAAAAATAAGTTGGATCCCTTAGAGCACCAACAATTTATGCAAGATTGCATGCAGACCTTCATTTCTATCATCTCAACAGAATAATCAAGGAACTTGTATTAATTGGAAACAGCTCTAACAAATGTAATGTGTTTGTCTGAAATAACATTTACCAGCAATCATCCAGAAAAAAACACACTAGAAATCTTATAATGAAACACATAAATTCAGTTGGTAACAGTACAGGTCTTACAGAAGAGATGGTCTTCAAATTTTAATCTCATAGTGAAGTATTATAATAATTTCTTTGCAATATCACGGTATTAATTTTCAGTAAAATGTATTTTAATCCTACAAACCTTTATGCAAATGCAGAAGCAATTCAAATTTACATTTAAGTGCACATTCATATTTTTATCCAAAGCATAAAGGACTATATGGAATTCAGAAAAATGCATTGTGCAAAGTATGATTACCTGCTTTGCTGCTCTTATAATTGTATTTTTCCATCATTTTTAAAGTAAGATTGTCTTCAAGTGAAACTAAGATTTTCCTTAATGCAATTTTTTTATATTTTTGAAGCAAGTTTATGTGGATGTAGTATTTTTAAACCTAAAATATTTCCTTAATCAGAATGTATATATTCCATTTGCACAGGTTTGATCTGACAAATAAATACACAAGTAAATTTGTGTTCTAGAATGGAAGTTTCTGTTGTTTTTTGTACCTCCCAATATGTAAGTCAGTGTTCGCAGATTTGTCTGATTTAGCTCAGACATTTCCAATCTCTTTTTAGAACTGTCTCACAGAGAATCTGTAATATAACTTATATTATTTGAACATAATGTATACAATCACAATTTCAGAAATCAAACTTTAGGCTTTATTTTCTTGAGATCCTCTTTATGACTTTTGATAACCTTATATTCTCACTTGTACTTTAGCAATCATAACATGCAGTAGGTACAAGTGTGGTAGTCTGCTCTTGAAATCTGACATTACTAGCTTTTGGAGAGTACCTGACAATGATATCTTCTTATATAATACGCTACCGTGGCTGTCTGTTTGTCTGTCCAGGATTTTATATCACCTGTAGCTCACAAACCGTTTGAACTATTGACCTGAAATTTGGTAAGCATATACTACGTGACCTCTACTGTCCACCTTCGGGGTGATGATTTTTATTACTCTTTTTATTTTTATTTTATTTTATTGTAGAATCAACTCTTGGCAGCAGAGCTGCTGTGCAGCGCACTGTACATAATTTGTCCTGATCAAATAAATCCTTCATGCCTTGGGAGCCAGCCCACAAAAATTCCCTATTCCAGTTCTTTAAATTTTCTAGTTCATATATTTAAATAAAAGAGCTAGAACTCACCTGAGATCAGTCATTTTCTATGCTTCTTCTCTGTGATGCCGGGGCCCTGCAATTATCCTCACCAACAATCCACGCGGTAGGAGACTTACTAATGATCAGGACCTAAATCAGGTCCTGATTATTGTTATAATATGTGTAGGTTGGCTGCTTGATCTCTCTCTTCCTTCCTTTTTTCCCTTTTTCTTCCTTTCCCAGGCAAGATTTTACAGTATCGCTGAAGTTCGTGACCTCTAAGGAGGCTGAACCCCTTTCTTTCTTTTACGTCTGGGGCTAAAGAAACCTGACAAAATCCCTTGGTTATGTTCAGCATTGTGAGGGGAAAAAAACATTGCTAAGCTTCTCAATTAAGTCATCCACTTGATGCATCAGGTAGGCCTCAAAGCAAGAGTTCTGGTTAAGTTCCATCCATCCATCCATCCATTTTCCAACCCGCTGAATCCGAACACAAGGTCACGGGGGTCTGCTGGAGCCAATCCCAGCCAACACAGGGCACAAGGCAGGAAACAATCCTGGGCAGGGTGCCAACCCACCGCAGGACACACACAAACACACCAAGCACACACTAGGGCCAATTTAGAATCGCCAATCCACCTAACCTGCATGTTTTTGGACTGTGGGAGGAAACCGGAGCGCCCGGAGGAAACCCACGCAGACACGGGGAGAACATGCAAATTCCACGCAGGGTGGACCCGGGAAGCGAACCCGGGTCTCCTAACTGCGAGGCAGCAGCGCTACCACTGCGCCACCGTGCCGCCATATAATAAATAGTATACAACAAATAAAAAAATGCACGTTTGCATTAGATAGATATATAATTAAAAGAAGTATAGTCCTTAAATATAGAACTAGAATGCCACCACAAAAGAACCAGAAAATAAAATGGAAAAAGAAAACGGGGGAAAAAAGTAAAGGTTAATAGTAATTGCAGATTCATTGCTAATATGCTAATTCTATTTCTACTTTATTAGTAAAATTAAGATGTAACTACAAAAAAGCCAAATTAAAATAGTGGGTTTTTTTTTTTTTTTTAATGATCTGTGGTGTTAGCCTGGCATATCTCTATTGATAATGTATTCCAGATTTTTGGTGTCTAACAGCAAAAGGCTGCCTTACCACATCTTTTATGTCAGGCCTTTGGAATACTTCTTTTAAGGTTGGATCTTGGCATGGGAAATATTCTTAAATGTTTACAATGAATAATAAATGCAATGAGGGAGCAGGATGGACAACCATTCAAAAATGCTCAAAATTGTGTAGTCAATGATTGAATATACTCATGCATCCCTGAGTATACAGGTAAAGGTGGTATTATCTTTAGTAAGTTATTGTGAACGAAGAAAGCGATTGACAACAATGGTGATGTTGATGCTGTAATCAATTTAAAGCCAGCACCATTCAGCCATTTGTAACAGCATATCCTGTGTGAGGGGAGGACAAGAAAGCAGATCGCACAAGAAGATAATAATGTTTGCTACAAGTTCATCCACACTACATTGGAGTGTCTAAGTTGGGGAAGTGGTATTTATGTGCCTGGATTCCCCACACTTGTAGCAGCAGACAACTGGAGGAGACTTCTCCTTTAAAAATTCTGTGGTGTCAGCTTCCTGTGGTATTGTTGGGACATCCGGGCTTTCTTCGTTTTGTTGACTTTGACTCAGATTTTTGTAATACAGTGCTATTCAGTTAATCCAATGAGCTGCTCCATTTTTATCTAAGATTGGTGGCGTACCAGCTTGGCAAGAAGCTCTGGGAGAACATGTATTAAACAATCATAAGCCACATTTTTCATGAACCTTTGTTTTGTATTTTTGTCTAGGCACAGCCATCACTCCACCTCTCCCCATAGATTGAATGTTTGTGCTCAGACAGGATAGCTTCCATCTAATTGCCACACGTGGTATTTTCTTGCTGGGATGTCTTGGGTGTGTCAGAATCTCTTCCAAGACCTCTTCATAGTTATATTTGCAGTGTTGACAGTGAAATTTTCATTATTATATAAGTCAGTATTGATCTGATTTAACAGCCAATTTATCAAAGAATAAATGATAAACACGATATTATCATTATTTTTTAATGTTCAAGTCAAGCTAAAATTGCTGAGTAGCAAGAGGAGATGATACTTAAGAGGTAATTAGGGAGAGTACAGGGGTTATAAACCTGAACATAAACTGCCCACATCAAGGAGGGTTAACTAGAAAGGCTGAGCAAATTATAATCTGCAGGTTATAGATTTAAAATTGCTAGAACAAATTGTTTAAAATGCTGATGAAATCATGTAAAAGTCATTCAGATTTCTGTGCAAAAAAGTTAAACGTTTCACTGACTGTTCAATTACATTTTCTGTGATATAGATACAAGTAGGTTTGATTGTAGATGTATATTGCAAATTATGGATGTCCTGTTTTGCCACTCTGATTATAACAAAAAGGCACAATGAGCCTGATTGATGTTGCAATAAACAAACATACTGACAGAAAAACATCAAGTAAACCTAATATGATGACCCTGAATTTGGAATCTCAGGTCACGATTTGCAGCGAACACAAAAATGAACTTTAGAACATGAGAAAAGCTTCGACAAGAACAAGACATTTATCCCAACATATTTTGTGAGCTGTGAGAATGAAGTGACTGCAAGGCCAGCCACAATGCTCATTTCAGTATGGCTCAAAAAAGCATACTTTTTCAGCATGGATTTAAAGTTCTAGCATGGCCTAATAGACTTGAGCATAGTTTTAAACTGTATGCGTTTTCTGTATGTTTCCTTTCAAATTTAACTTCAGGCATTGTACCACGTTGCAATATCTGAATGGATAGACCTTCCTGCCCTGAACAGAAATGAAAAGATTGTATCTTGGACTGAAAATAGACCAGTATTGTAATTTAATGATTGTAGATCAGGACAGAGCACCATAAACCATGAATAGATGAGATTGACTTATTTATTTATTTACTATTTATTCAAACAAATCAATTAAAGATCATTCAAAAGTGTTGAAAAGACAAACACAATAAAAAAGGAAAATGCCAAACAGTGTAGAGGCCACAATACAAAAATACAGTTAGGAGGAAAAGGCCTAACAATTATAAAGGCCAAAATACCAGCAATAATGAAGTGAAGGCCAAGTAATGCCAAAGGCCAGAAATATAAAATAGACCAAACAATACTTAAAGGCCGAAAGCAGAAAGTATGCCAAGTAATAGTTAAAGGCTAAACAATACAGTTTATAGCAATATGAAAGCCAACATTTCAAGAACTAACAAAACCAAACCTGTCTCTATACTAATCTCAATCTAAACAGGAAAGAGGCAATACAAAACTAACATAATAAATGGACAAAACTCAAGATGGGAACATAGCCCCCCTCCAGCAAATCTGAGACAAGTAGATGTAGAGCCTGACAACAATAACCATGCTTATCCACTGGACAACTTCCTATTTGCAAGATGTTCGTAATACTAAATAGGAATTGTTATGGTAGTACAGAGACACAGTATACTAGATCTGGCCTTTGAAGTGCATTGTATGGCTTATGGATAAGCTTTTTTTGACTTGTACTCAATACAGTGTGCTGTACAACTCAAAATCCTTTTAAGTTTATTTTCTTCAGTAAACCGTGTGTGGACATTAGTATATTAACTGGGATCCCCAAATTCTCTCGTAAAGAGTACAAACACATGTCAAACCTCATCATTGTGCCAGAAAATTTAATATTTATACTTCTTTCATGTAACACTATAGAAATATTAAACTTTTTACTTCTATGTATCTGCCCAGTCTGGCTTTAGACCAGGGTAATTTGTAAATGTTTTGTGAAATCTTGTGTACCGATTGTAGTCCAGTCAACCTAGATTAATATCATCTGTTAAAGTAAGCAGCTTGCTAAGTTTGTAATTATCTAGATCAGGGGTCTCCAACACGTCGCTTGCGAGCAACCCCTTTCCAAGTAGCTCGCCAAAGGGTTAATGAATCCTACATGAATTTGATAAGTCAAATTTAATTAGTCACTTGGCAAACCAACTTACATGAATATCCAATCAAATTCCTAGGTGTCCCATCCCCTTCTTACACAAAATGATCATTTGCCAATTAGTTGTCAATCAAACAGTTCCACTGCTGTCAAGCTTGATGAGTCAGTGGTGATATGAGATGGGCAGCAACCATGGCCGCGGCAGGTACCCATACCAAGAAGAGGATAAAAACATACTATTTTCATGAAGAGTGGGAAACAGAATTTTGTTTCACAAATGTAAATAAGTGTGTGTGTCTGATCTGCAGTGCAAGCGTGTCAGTCGGTAAGGTCCACAGCAACTTTTCACAGGACTCTCCTGCGGGTAACGGTCTATGAAAATAGAAGATAAAGGAGCTGAAAACAATGCTTCAAAGACAAGTTTCTGTTCACCAAACCTACGAAGAAGGCCAATGCAGCAACAGAGGCCTCGTTTAAAGTGGTGCACATCTTAACGAAGCACAAAAAGCCCTTCACCGATGGTGGGATTGTAAAGGAGGCTATGATCGCGGTGGCTGAAATGTTATTCAGGGACCATAAAAGTAAGGCAGAAATTTTGTCTGCTATTGCCGATGTACAACTTGGTGCAAATACTGTGGCAATGAGAGTGTCAGTGCTGTCTGTGGATGCGGTAAAACATCTGGAATCGGACATGCAGAGGTACAAATGGTTTTCAATTCAGTGTGATGAGTCTGTTGACTCCAATGATAAAGCCCAGCTGGTAGTTTCCATTCGGATGGTGTTTGGTGACTTTTCCACCAAAGAAGAGTTTTTGACCTTACTTCCACTGAAAACTACAACCAGGGGAGTTGATATTTACAATGCAGTGAAGGACTACTTTGTAGAAAAAAAGATCCCTGTTGAAAAGCTGGTGTCTGTGACAACTGACGGAGCACCTGTTGTGACATGTCACTCAGGATTTATTGCGCACTGCAAAGCGGACCCAAAGTTTCTGAACTGTCATTCACCAAAAGGCAATATGTGCAAAAGTTATGGAATTTGACCATGTCATGGCGCCTGTTGTTAAGATCATCCGCTCCATTCAAGCAAAGGCAATGCAACACCAGAGCTTCAAGCTGTTCCTGGAGGAATGCTCTGCGGAGTATGAGGATCTTCTCCTCCACACTGAAGTTGGATGGCTAAGTCGAGGTAAGATACTGAAGTGCTTTCTTTCCTTTCTGGGTTAAATCAAGGCTTTTATTGAAACGAGGGAGTAGATACCACCCTATAATCTGATGCAGAGTGGCTTCTTGATCTTGGTTTCCTGACAGATGTAACTGAGAAAATTAATCACCTGAACCTACAGTTACAAGGCAAAGATAAAAACATATCTGATATGATTAGTGCTGTGAAGGCATTCAGTGCAAAACTGTCATTGTACATTCAGCAAATGGAAAAACAAAAGGTTTCAGCACTTCCCCTCCATCTCAAAGATGTTGGAAAGTCACACAGGTGCAGCCAGCATTTTAAATGTTTCCAAGTATTGTGACCTCTTGTCGTGGTTTGGACAGGAGTTTGTAGACAGGTTCAGTGACTTTGAGAAACTTTAGCCCTGTGTGACATTTATGGCCAACCCTTCATGGATGTGGACATAAGTGAGATTTCAGGACAGATGGCTGAACATTTTTGTGTTGATGCTGTAGACATGGAAATTGAGGTTATAAACCTTCACGATAATGTGCAGTTAAAGTTTCAACAGCATTTTCAGCATTTCTGGAGCTTAGTAGAGCCAGATAACTATAAGAATCTTCACCAAGCTGCTCTGAAAATGTCTGATTTGTTTGGGTCTACATATCTCTTTGAGTCTGCCTTTTCTGACATGAATGTCATGAAATCAAAGTTCAGAACAAGACTGACAGATGAACATTTAAATGACTCCATAAGAGTGAACCTAAGTGACTACACTCCACCATACACCTCTCTTGTTGAGTCCATGCAGTGCCAGTCATCTCACTAACTAAAAAACACATCACACATGCAACTGGACATGTGAATACTCTTGTGAAGTGAAACAGTGACATGGAACAAAATGACAAATGAATAAGGAATATCTGTGAATTTGTAATTGCATTGTTTTGTTTTGACAGCATTCATGTTTTAATTCAGCAATGTGAGATACACTAGAAAATGCATACAGACATACAGAATGCACTTGCAGGTGAACTATATACTTTTTGTGATGTTTTAATTGCAAAATGTGAGTTGTGGACACCAACATTTTGTAAATGTTCAGGCAAAACAAGCATGTTCAGCTTGTTTGGGTTGAAATAAGCTATGAGAATAAACGTTAGAAAGCATGAGTAGCTCTCGGCCATTTTCATTTTGTAAAAGTAGCTCTCTATGGAGGGGAAGAAATGTTGGTGACCCCTGATCTTGATCATTTTTATAAATAAAAAAAAAACCTGATTCTAGCACTAACACCTAAGGGGCCCACATTTAACATTGCCTAATTTTGAATCAGTTCTTCACACTGTAATTAATTGTTTTCATTTGTAAGCACCCACCTTCAGAAAGACCTACAATTCTTGCTTGTTTTCGTTTGACTGCTAGCCTCTAATGTGGTGGTTCCTTATGAAAATTCAAGATAAATAATGACACATTAGAACAATCTAGATGAGAACAGGCCGTTCAGCCCAACAAAGCTCGCCAGTCCTATCCACTTAATTCTACTAAAAAAACATCAAGTCTAGTTTTGAAAGTTCCTAAAGTCTTACCGTCTACAACGCTACTTGGTAGCTTATTCTAAGTGTCTATGGTTCTCTGTGTAAAGAAAAACTTCCTAATGTTTGTGTGAAATTTACTCTTAAGTTTCCAACTGTGTCCCTGTGTTCTTGATGAATTCATTTAAAAATAACAGTCTCAATCCAATGTACTAATTCTCTTCATAATTTTAAACACTTCAATCATGTCACCTCTTAATCTTCTTTTGCTTAAACTGTAAAGGCTCAGCTCTTTTAATCTTTCCTCATAATTCAACCCCTGTAGCTCTGGAATCAGCCTAGTTGCTCTTCTCTGGACCTTTTCTAGTGCTGCTATGTCCTTTTTGTAGCCCGGAGACCAAAACTGCACACAGTACTCCAGATGAGGCCTCACCAGTGTGTTATAAACCTTGAGCATAACCTCCTTGGACTTTTACTCCACACGTCGTGCTATGTGACCTAATATTCTGTTTGCTTTCTTAATGGCTTCTGAGCATAAACTCCTAAATCCTTCTCATAAGGTGTACTCTTGATTTTCAGACCTCCCATTGTGTATTCAAACTTAACATTTTTACTTCCTTGTGTAATACTTTACATTTACTGACATTAAATGTCATCTGCCACAAATCTGCCCAAGCCTGTATGATGCCCAAGTCCTTCTATAATGATTTAATGGATTCCAAATTATCTGCCAATCCACCTATCTTGGTATCATCTGCAAACTTAACCAGCTTGTTACTTATATTCCTATCTAAATCATTTATATATATATATATATATATATATATATATATATATATATATATATATATATATATATATATATATATATATTAAAAATAGCAGCGGCCCTAGCGCTGACCTCTGTGGAACACCACTCATAAAATTGGCCAATTCTGATAAGGTTCCTTGCACCATCACCCTCTGCTTCCCGTGTCTGAGCCAATTCTGCAATCATCTACAAACATCACCCTGAACTCCCACTTCTTTTAGTTTGATGTCCAACCTCTCGCATGGCACCTTATTAAATGCTTTCTTAAAGTCAAGATAAATAATATATACTCCATTTGATCATATCCTTTTGTTGCTTCCCATAGAATTCCAGCATGTTAGTAAAATATGACCTCCCTCTTCTGAACCCATGCTGACTGTTCAGAAAAACCCCTGTACTTGCCATGTGCTGCTCAATCTTATCCTTAATAATTTCTTCCATTATTTTTCCTGTGATGCATGTTAAGCTTACTGGCCTATAGTTGCTTGGATCTGCCCAGTCACCCTTTTTTAATAACGGGATAATATTTGCCAATTTCTAGTCCTTCAGAATCTTCCCAGCGTGTTAAGGGTTTATATATGTACTCTCTAGCCTCCTTAAGAACTCGAGGGTAAATATTTTCTGGTCCTGGTGATTTGTTTGATTTCTGCCTAAAATGCTTTTAACAAAATGCTTTAGTTTCATCCTCATAATGTCCTTGCATATTAGTGAAATAGACTCTCCACAATCCTTAACCCTTGTTAACTTTTAGCTCGTAAATCTATACTTAACATGTGTTGCTGAAGCTGGTCATTAAAAGAAAAGTTTGATATTTTTGAAATATAAATTTATTCTTCACAATCAAGGCATAGATCCATTTACTCCAGAAACTTTTTGAAAGGTTGTTTTAAAAAGCATTATTTACAGATTATAAAAAAAACATGAAAACTTTCCAAATATATTGACTTTCAAAGCTGTGTATGTTACTCAGGTATTGATTGTAAAAGCTGCATGATTATATTTAAAAAAAAATATCAAGAAGTCTGGCTGTCCTCTTCACTTCAGTGTCTCTCTCTACATGACAACTCTTGCAACCTTTAAACACCAGGGTAATGTTTCCTGTAGTTTGTTTTGTGCACATGTAGGTAGCAATTGAAATTTGATTCAGATTCAGTCACTCTAGCTATACTGTTTTCCACTGAATTTTTAATTTGTCAAAGAATTTAGACAAATTCTCGTTTTATGCCATCAATGTCACACTATGAAGAAAATGAAAAATGTATTATCATTACTAAAACCTAACTTGTATCAGGCAGAGTATACTAATGAGAAGTTTCAGCAGATTGAACATGAAAGAACAAAGAGAGAGACATAACAGGAAAGACTGACCGAAGAAACATTACATCCCAGAAACTACACTGAGACTCTGGACAATTGGAACTGGGTGGTTCATGTGTGGAAAATATAAAGTAATGTCTATCATGTACAAGTGTCTTTGCTACTGTGAGTTTAGGACTTACTGCTGCTATAAAACATTGATGTGTCTGGGGATGGAGTGTTTATAAAACAGTCATTTATTTTAATGTAGGGGATGATTTTCCAGCCATCATTAATAATAAAGGTCTGGAGACATTTTTCCATTTCTCACAATTAAGCTAAAAGAATAAAGGATCTTTGTGTATTGGTCTTATTAGCTGCAGTGGCACATTACTTAGTGTTGACACGTCAAAGCTTCAAGTGAATGTGTTGAGTTTGCACATTTTCCAGGATTTGTGTGGGGATTTCTCTGCGTTGTCTGATTTGTTTCCCATACTCCATAGATTTGCATTTTACAATGAGACTATGCAATTTTTTCATAAGTTTTTCTGAAGTGATTCTAATTTGTAATGCAGCTTCTGTAATACTCTCTTGTTACATACATGAAAACAGCATCCACACCAGTCGCTGTGAATGGATAAGTGCACATTCATTTTTGCTTCCGGAAAGATATTACCAAGACTCTGTGATACATTTCATAACTTCCATCTTCATTTTTTTGACGTTAACACACCTCAGAACTGCAGAATGCGTGTTTTCTGAAATCAGAATCTTTGTCACTTTCAAGTGAACATATTTGATTTGTGTAAAGGTTTCTGTTTCATGTTTGCTCTGGTGCCCCATGGGCAGTCATTCTAAGACACTGAAGGAGGCAGTTTTATTTTTAAATAATTCTTCCTTAAACTTACATTTCTTGGAAAAAAATAATATATGTCAACATTGTAATATGATAGCTTCAAAAATACCACAATTGTATAAGTTTGTACAAGTTTAATACTTGCTTCCATTAATTTTCCAGAAATACAAGATAGACTAATTAAACCTGATCAATTTAAATGGAAGGACATTTTGGTAGTTTCCAGTTCTTACACAAATCACAAACTAGCCTGGCTGCTATAATCACGCCAAAAATATAAATGCTCTCTCTCTCTCTCTCTCTCTCTCTCTCTCTCGTTCTTCTTCTCATTTCATCACCTAGTTCCATACTCACTCTTTGTACACTATCCTGGACTTCAATTCCAGAACAATAGACTCACCTCTCTGCCAAGCAATCTTGTTACCACTGAATCAATATGACTTGTTCTATATTTATAGTAGCAACTGTCTCTGGGACGCCTCCTTTCTGTCATATCAAAAAGAGTCTCATATATTCTCAACAAGGACTCTTCTTTTTAATTATACAGAAGCAGACAAACCTGGTCCTGCAAAGTTACAATGATTTTCTTTGCAGCTAATGTGATGAACAACAGCTTTTATAGACAAATGATAGAACATACACCCTAATTCTGCTTCTTCTTTCCTTTTCTCTACATGCAAAAGAACCTTGTAGGGTTGTGGTATGGCGGGTCCGCAGCTCAGGCAAACTGGCCATTTTAATTAAAAAATAAATAATGAACGCGCTCGCGCTGGGGAGTTGGAGCAGTTGAGAGCGATCTGCCACAAAGACGCCCCATCTCCGGGTTGGTGCGAGGCAGTCAGCTGTCTGTGCGTTGCTTTGCTGGAATGTGTGGGTGGTCTGATTGCCTTTTTATTGGCCCAGGGCAACAATCAGGTGATCGTACCTGCAACAGCTCCCCAGTCTATAAAGGGGAGCATAAAAAAAAGAAAACAGAAAAGAGAGTCAAAAAGCAGAGGAGGTTAAAGAACAGAAAGAAAGGCAAGAGCAGTAGCGAGCCAGTGCTTACAGTGGAAGCAGGTGGGCGGGAATGGTGCCTCAGGAGGTAGCGCGTGGCTAGTGCTCAAGAGGGGGCACGAGGATCACATCTTCTGAGCAGCCAGGAGCAGGAATGATTGTTGCGCTCAGGAGGATCCTCTTGCCAGGTGGAGTCTGGATTGGCAGCGGTGGGCGCAGGAGCAGGGTCCGGTGGCTCCCTGTGGAACACCATGGATTGGGTGGTGGGGACATGGGCCAGTTTTGAAGGATGTCTGCACCTGTTGGTGGACGTCTGTCCGAGCTGCAAGGTCTGAGTAGGGTAAGCCAGATAGGCGTTGGTTTTAAAAGGGAAGCACCAGGGATGAGAATTTTAAAGACTCTTGTCAGAATTTTAACCTCATTTTTAACTGATCTAATTCTATTTACTGATTTTTAACCTCCTCCAGCACTTTGATGTTTTTATGGATTATTTATTTATTGATTTTTTTTTTTGAGCACTGCACTTTGGACACTATTTGGATTTGTTTTTTATAATAAAAGCACTTGCACTTTTCACCATCCCTTTGCTTGGTGTGTTTTGTCCTCATAGCTCAGCTGATCCAGTTACGTTATCAACAGTGTTGGGTTCAAGAGGCTCCCATTACAGATGAGCAAGCAAGGAGCCGACCTCCTCCGTCACAAGGGTGTGTTTAGGCTGTCTGTATAATATCGCCATACATTTGTATTGGTCCAAACTTGCAGAAAGATAGGTTTTTCTTAATTATGGGATACTGATATAAATGTTTTAACTTTTTACTGTTCACACTATTTTCTATCTATGAGAAATTCATTCTTTTATAGAATCTTTTTGTGGAAAAAGATGTCTTGTTCTCTGTGCAGTTATTTAACGAAAGGATTATTTGACTTCATAATTTACCTTCTTATCATGACATTACCTGGCATGAAAATCCCTAAAGAACTGATTTAAAGAAGCTTCCCTTCCCACCAAGATACCAAGATCTTATTGATGGGAGATGGTGCTTTGGCAGTCATCCATGCAGTAAGATGCACACAGCATATTGCAAATTTTTCATTGTTGCTTAATAACACACTCACAAATATAGGTATGTTTTATTTGTAACACTCTGAAAGTTTTCAAGTAAGGTTTTGAACATGAGTGGAAAGGCCACCCTTCAATTATGTGTTAATGTGTTTTTTTATACTTTATTATATTTGTTTATATTTCACAATTACAGAATATGTATGAAGAGGCAACCCACCCAAAATTACTGTCATTCAGTATTTAAGGGTAAGAACAACAACTGACTGACATCTGTTTTTCAGACAACATCTTCAGCATTGAAGGGTGCAATTCAGCTGGGAATTGGATATGCAGTTGGAAATCTTACTTCTAAGCCAGAGAGGGATGTTCTAATGCAAGATTTTTATGTGGTGGAAAGTGTATTTCTTCCAAGGTATGTATTTGCAGTTATACATCATTTTGTTTTGATAATAATACCTTTGAATGTGTCTGTACAGACTTTGTCTTTGTTTTTATTGTAATAATTTTAAGTGTGAAAAATAAACAAGGATTATTTATTACATCTATTATTTTGTTATGCTGGTTTGCTTTGAGAATCATGGTTTTCTCCCATAATTCAAAACATACTAGTAGGTTAAAGTCTGAACTCGCCTAGTGTCAGAAGTTGCTGTTATAACAGACATCCCATCCATTGTTGGTCCCAGTCTTGGTGTGCAGTTCTACTGATTTAGGCTCAGTCTCTTTGTGACACTCTGTTGGGTAAAGCTGATTCATAAAATGTATGGATAAATTTATTTGCAAATATTTCTGGTTACTTGTGTGGTTAGTATAAGTGGTAATAAACATTCTTTTGAATTATGTGTTTATCTATTTACAGTTATTTGGATAATGTATGTATAAGCTCAGGAACATGTAGACACTTGTTTTACTTATTTGGTTTATTGCATCTTTTATGGTGACGATTTTATGATAGCCTTTTACTAGTTAAAAAAATATTGAGGCTTCAGCAAATGCACATTATGTAATGTGCTTAGGATCACAAATGTAAGCACACATTGAATGAAAGATCTTTAAAGTCTATAATTCCTTTTTCAGCAAGGACAATAGATTAATAATATACTGATTTATAAAACTTCAGTTTCAGAGAAAATGTTATGTTTTGCTCAAAACTAAGAATGTCAGTTTGCTAAAGTATTTGGTCTTGCAATTTAAAATGTTTGTGTAGGATCTACCACTTTGTGAGGGAAGGAATTAGGGTTAGGTTTTAGGTTTTAGATTGGGGGTGTGGTGTTGGTGAATTAGATGCTTAGTCTTTTAAATGCTGTTTGACCATAAGGCTGTTTACTTTACTTTAAATATATCAAAACATTGGAGTACTGTATTATGAAATAAGCATGTTTATTGATGAACATTTTGCAAGCATTCCCATAGTTTGTATCTGTACTGATTTTAAAGTACTATAGTATAAATATTTGTCATCACTATGGCGCAGCCCATAAAGTGTGCCATTCATCCTTCTTAAATGCGTACATTAACATGACTAGAATTCTTACACCTTATCTGCTACGTAAAAGTATGGGCTGTATATTACATATACTACTACAGCACATAACAGCATTATCGAACCCTCTTAATCCTGTTTAGGGTTGTTGGAGTTGGAGTTTATCCTAGTAATTTCAGGAAGGATCTAGCACTGGTTGGACCACCAGTCCATACCAAGGCCCACTAATACACAGTGCTACCTGCAGTGTAACAAAGGCACATGAGAATTGCAAGTTAACCTAAAATGCATCTCCAGGAGGATGCAGAATTGGAAAATCCGTGGAAGCACTGTAAGAACGTAGACTTGAATGCAGGACGCTAGATCTTTGAGACTGCAATACTAACTATTGTGACACTGCAATGCCCTTTACACAATGTAGTCTGTTTAAAATAGTTCTAATGAGATTTTTTTTTATTTTGCAGCTGTACAATGACAGTTTCTGTAACAGAGAAAAGACTTATTTTTGTTGAATTCTACCTGCATTACACTCACAGTTTCTTGGAAGAAATATATCTGGCTATGAGTTTATTGCAGTGTTTATATTCCCTAAGCTAGCCTTGCAGGTACTTACAGAAGAAGAGAAGTTTTGTTGCTGATCCATACTGATAACCTGATATCAAATATGTTTGTTTCAACAGCCATTTAGAAACCCCAGTGTGAGTTCTTGTTAGGAGTTTGGGAGCCAAACTTTACTTTTGTGGGATTTTTTTAATAGATAATCTAGAAAAATAAAATACATTAAAGGCAAAAAGGAAGTGGTAAAAACTGCAAATAATATCATGTCATTTTAGGACTTGGAAAGCCTCAGAGTAAAATACTTTTTGTACATACTTAATTCCCTTTAAACTGTCTTATTCTCCAAAAATCTCCCTCTGCTATCTTAATAATAAAGATTCACACAATCCAAGGGTGTCATATTATCTGTATTTTGGGAATGAAAATGATGAAAATAATTAAGCGCTACAAGGATCAGATTTCAGACCTGTATGGCACACCAAATTGTTTCTTTGACAAGCTTGTTTATTATTTTATTCATGAAAATGTAAATGTGTCCATTTGTGACTTCCAAATTACTTTTCTGTGTAATTTATACAATAGAACAGAACTTTAAATTTAAAGCAATTAATAAAGTCCATCATAATTTATACATTTAGAAGTAGATCTGTGATAGGCTTTGAATCACAAAGAGATGAAGTTGTGCCTTTTAAAAAAGCTGTTATTTACACAATGTTGTATCATTTACATTGACCTGTTACTTACCCGCAGTAGCACTTCTGGATGTTTTACACACAAGGCAGCTATCTATCTATCTATATTGGAAAACATAATTTATTTGAGAGATGAGCTTGTACACCATAAATACATAATTTAATCTGATTATATAAACTTGTAGAACTTGGCTATTTTAAGTACAGTATATCTTGTATATCTTGCTTATTTATGCAGTTCCTTTGTGTGGTTGCATGTGTTTTTTTCCCTAAAAAAGCTTTTCATGGTACTACTGCATTGATTAAGTGTGCGATCAGCATTTTAATACTGTACTAGAGCATTGTGTATCTTTTTGTATTAAACAGTGAAGGTAGCAATCTGACTCCGGCCCACCACTACCCAGATTTCAGGTTCAAAACCTATGCTCCCTTGGCTTTTCGCTACTTCAGAGAACTCTTTGGGATCAAGCCAGATGATTACTTGGTAAGCTGCTATCTACAGCCAAATTTTATATTATGTAATGCATTAAAGGACAGCTTAAAAAAGCCTTTTGATTTTATAGCATGACATATGTTAGTCATCTGAGCATAAAGATAAAATATATTTCCTAGAAATGCTCGACAGTCCATTTATTCTTTTAATGTGAATGTTAACATCCACATATATAATTATATCAAAATTATTTTAAAGCTGGTGACTTTTAGAGTTTATTGTGTTTTCAAAACCATTTACCATTTTTTTCTTAAATAGCAAGAAAACCAATGTTAGTATACATTACTCATTAGTCATTATCTTAAATGTGTATTCACATAAAGATAGTTTTCTCTATTTAACTGCTTGCGTTGTCTCTGTTCTTTGTTATAATTTATAGGTCACTTACTGAAAGACTGTATAAACTAGTTCCTTTGAAATTCCAATGAGATTTTTATATAATTAGTATAGAGAATTAGGCTGACACTTAATTATTTGAAATTGTAGTCTAGTTGTTAGTAAAAATATAGATGCATTAATACAGCATATTAAAATTACTTTTAATTACCCACCGGACATGTTCTCATTAAACTCATATTGCATAGAGTTAACTGTTGCATCAACAATCAAGACAGAATTTCATTATGCATTATTAGATGCATTACAGCTATTGAGTCCCTGCTTTAACGCTTAACTATGTTTGATAACATATTTAAATATAGCTCCTTTCAAGTTGGATCACATTAAAAGAATTCTGCACAGTACAATATAACTTATGAAAGCACTATTGACAGGTTTGGGCATGTGATATTTTAGGCATTATACAATGATCGAAATATCTGATGTAAGCCTTGAGTCCTAACTCTATTAGGGCTGATTTTTTTTTGTTTCTTTTCTCCCGGGGCTGAATATTTTTCCAAAAATTCACTTTTTTTAAAAAAGAACACAAAGAAATGGTTTAACAAATCAACTCAACAAAAAATATTTATTTTTGACAAATGTTACTATCTTGCATGTTGTATGAGCCTGCATACTATATGATAAATGCAAAGAATTATTATTATTATGATTTCATATACTATGATTTCACATACATATCACATACATGTTACACAGCAAAGTCCTACAAAGTATGATATCACTCAAAGCAGCCAATTGCATGCATTGCCACATTGCACTGCTTACAATATGTGTTGCACTGGTGTCTCCTTTCAATTGTCTGTTGCTGCACACAACACAGTCAGGTTTGTATTTTTTGTCCTCATATGTTGCAGGAGAGTGACGCTCAGTCAGCCTGTCTGGCACTGCTCTTTTTGATGGCATAACCTGCCCAAAGCCACCAGGGGACAAAGTACGTTTGGACCAATGCTCCCTGAAGTTATATCGCCAATCTAGTCCCATCTCTATTTGTAATTCCACACAGCCCTTCATCTCGTCTTTTGTTGTTGGTTTCCACTTTGAAAAATGAGAATGTGGTGCAAGAGCAGCCTGTGATTCAAACAATTGCTCTGTGTACCTGTTTGTCTCATCTGACAGTAGCTGAAAAGCAGCCTCAAGAAAGGACAGCCTGAAATAGTCCAGCGGCTGGTAATCTGTCGTGTCCAACAGCAAGCCGTGTCGCCTTGTGAAGTCCGGTAGCCAGTTTGGCTCCCACAGATCATTGTCTAGGTATTCCTCCCACACGAACCTTGCCGTAGGTGCATCGTCTGCACGAATGCAATCAGCTGGGGCGGCATCAGCTGGTGTCCGATCAGCTGATGCCTGTTCCTCACTCTCTTGCTCGATCTCCTGATCACTCTCAACAAAATCATATACTGAAAAATCAGAGTCCGGGTCAGCGATAATGCGCAAAACATCATCTGCTGAATGTTTTGTTTTATGCACTCGCTTCGCTCCCTTGTGAGATGTTGCTGCAGATGCTCCCAGTTCAGCAGAGATATGAAACACCTCTTGCATATACTGGATATGTCCCATGTCTCCCTGTATGCCATACCTTGTATATCATCTGAGGGAGGAGCCAGGGGGAATAGTAGCTACATGTCAAAACCACCTTAGTTTTCTCTTCTTGATATGGAGATGCAGTGGTGCGACTCCAAAGTCCTCCTTTATTACTAAGCTCCTCACATGATTGTGGAGAGTGAGCCAAGAAAGCTTGCCCACGATCCTTATTTTAACTGCTTGTACTTGCAACTTCATTCCTTCAGTCACCACACAGAGCTCATGACCATAGATGAAGATGCAGATACATACTGACTGTAAATAACAGTCTGTTGAGGCCAAGATTACAGCATTATCTGCAGATAACAAAATTGCAACCCTTAGGTTACATTCATACTACTATGTTTTCATTTAAAAACTCGGACATTAATCTCTGTTTTTGTCTTTCATCTACACTATCTATGGAGACTTTTGAAAACTCTCTCCAGAGCCATGTGCTTTTGAGTATGTTGCATTGTAAATGGATGGGAACAGAGATCTTTGAAAATGCAGACACTAATCATGCTTTGATTGGTTTGTGTTAAGTTTTCTCAGCTGCCTTGCTTGCCTTATACTTGTGCATTACCATTGATGGCAATTCTACCTCATTGTCAGTCCAGACTGTTTCTTGTTTTTCATATTCTCCATTGCTGTTCTCTGTGTGTAAATGCAAGCTGCAAATGAATATCTATCATGGAGAACACTTCTTCTCCAGGACACCACTAATGCACACATGCCCAGTGTAGGCGAATGGCAAAATCCTATGCGTTTTAAGTAATTTTATTGTGGGCAGAGATACGTTCTTAAACAGTGTGAAAATGCTAGTGTGGTCAAGGATTGTTTTCATTTAAAAATGTAGTAGTGTGGATGTAACCTACATTTCCCAAACTGGGCACTGTCCAAACCTTGTCTGAGCTTTGATATCCTGTTCATAAAAATCATGAGCAAGAATGGAAACAAGATGCACCATCCACATAGTCCAGCACAAACATTCAACATACTCAATTTAATGACAAGTATGTGAATGCAGCACTCTTTCTGCACAAATGCAGGTACCAAACGGCAAGCAACAGCAGTCCCAAAACTATGGGGTGTGGTGATAAGCATTTTCTGAATCTAAAAAGCACATATATAAATGATTGGCAAATTCTGTTCTCTTAAATATCTGTGCAATGGTAAAGAGTTGATCTGCTGTTAATCTGCTGCAAGGATGTAATCCAGGATCCTGTGGATCAACTTTTGGTTGGATTGTGTGCTCTAGTACCCTGGCATAAACTTTCCAAGGGAGTCTGATGAGAATGTGATCACTCTGTAATTTTAGCACAGGTGCACCCTTTCACTTTCTCTTGTTCATTCAAGAAACGGCATTGTCCGTATCTTTAATGTAACACGGAAGAAGTGTTTTAGTCTGAACAGCCCCACAAAATCCCGTTCTTTCAGTATTTCCAGTCAGATCTTGTCTTTAATCACTGCTGCACCTTCAGACACAGAGATGGACCCTGTCTTAATCAAAGATCCTGGCATTGGTTCCTCTGACGCGAACGTGTCCACTAAGCAACGTGCTCTTTTCAGCTCTAAATGACGTCCCCATTTGCTGTCAGTGTGTCTACACTATTGCTGAGATATTTAACATTCTCTTCAGATGGTATGAAAGCCATTGGATGGATTCACTTATTGCTAGTATTCATTAACAGGTCATAGCATTCCCATCAAAACACACACCAGCAAAATTCAAGTCTTGAACGGAGTCCATTTAGCCTAACGGAAACTATTGTCTCCTGGCCATATGAGCTAAACTCATCCCAGACAGCAGTATCTGTTAATCCTTGTCAGCATTTCCTCACTACACATTTGGGTCTTCCATATCTGTTCAGCAAGCACTCTTATTTATCTGAACCATCTGCCTATCAAGTGGTGATCAGCTTAAATCCCAGCACCTCACTTTACCCAATTGTCCAAAACAAAGGTCTCAGATCAAAAAACTACAAAGATGGTTGCTGATATCTGAGCCAAGATACTTTAGTACTAGGTAAACTTGTGAACATTCTTGTGTTCAAGGATAGTGTTTGTCATTTACAATCCAGAACCAGCACAGAACTCCTCTGATTAGCAGAAAAGCAACCCTTGGTTTCCCAAAATGGATACTCTTTCCAGGTCTTGCCTTGATAATCCTGTACATCAAAATCATGAAAAGGAGATCTGAAATTAGATTTTCCAGCCAAGTCTTCTCGATCATGGCCCCTGCAGATATTGCCATCATTCACCATCTGAGTGTTAAAATCTCTGATTACTTCTATAAGAGTCTCTAGGTGACACCGTTTCATGCTAAATGTTTCTAAAAAAGCCAAATACTCTGAATAGTCATTCAATGAATACACAACAAGAGTCCCATTGTCTCCTTGAATTGGCCCTCTCTTGCACTGGTCTCTTCTCTTGCCACCCATTCAGCTCTATTTGAGCACTCTCACCTACCTGCAGAGCAACTCCAGAATAGTAGAGAAAGCACACTTGATTTAAAAGTTTGGTTCCAAAGTTACTTCTGTGCAGAGATGTGAGTCTAGCTATATCTAGCATGTATTTTCCAAACCTATGCATGAGATACAGGTGCCTACCTGCCAGAGAAGTTATTATCCACATTTCAAGAACCATTTTCCATTGCCAAGGTCTAGTATGTCTGGATCTGTCCCACTCTTGCCTGTTCCTTGCCTGGCATTGCACCCAACCTTTATCCTTTACGTTCTAGTTGTTAAGCTTATATGGCGAATGCACGTGGGTTTTTCAGACTGAGATCAATTGGTTTGCATGGGTCAACAGGTGAATGGGAGCTCATAGATGAACTTTATTCCCAGGCCTGGCACCAGGTGTGGGCCAGTCCATCCTTGGACAAAACAAGGTGCATGCTGTTTGATTTAATCAAAATCATTAGGAGGGTAATTTCTGGATAATTATTTGCCTGGTGTCTCAATTTTTGTCCAGTTTATGATGAGTAACCAAATTAGAATCCGCATCTCCTGACAAGTTAGCTCCGAGGATATTTAAGGCACACAAATCAAACTACCATCCTAAGGCCACAGTTATGGAAGGTGATTACTATATATATATATAAACAGAACTTTTTATTTTAACAAATTACAGTGTAATTTATTACTGTCATTATTATTTATTCTTCCTAGTCAACATTTGTTTTATACAAGTGTTTTATAAAACATTGTAACATGTTTGAGTTGTAACCATCACAGATCAGTCCTTTCTGGACTCCGAATCTTGACCTCACATTAGCCACAGAGCATAATGGTTTCAGTAGGCTAACTGTGATTGTGCATTTGTTAAGAGTGGGATACCTTTGCTACAGATGGCATCTTGACACGAGGGACAGAGTAACATAGTTAGAGAATTGACTTGTTTCAAGAGTGATGCCGCACCCGAGGCCAGCTTTACTTCATTATGTCCTGGCTCCTAATTTTTGTGGAATAAATAAAAAAGACAAAATATATTGCTATTGGATGACTAAACAAATTGCCTTTTACTGTATATTAATGGTGTGCAGATTAAAAGAGTAATGCATGAAAAGTGTATTCGATATTATGAAGCATTCATTTAGTGCTTAAATATAATTCACTTAAAAACACTGTATGGTTATACTATGATAATACTATCCAATTTTTCCACTTCCAAATGTGACACTTGTATTAAACCTGGAACAAAAGCCCATCCCATTATATCTTATTTAATATATACAGTTTGAATTAAACATTTAGTTGACTAGAGTTGTGAGCAGTACAGTGCCTTTAAAAAGTATTCACTCTATTGTACATTTTTCAACTTTATGTTCCAAACTTAGAACACTGGGTGCCACCTTTCTGTACCTGTTACTGAGTTCGGGCACAGCCACGTTTCAAATGAGACCTTTGTAGATTTTAAATATCATTTACCTGTTGTTAAGTAATTTGGCTAATGTTGTTTAAGACAAAGACTAACCTCTGTTAGGGTTCAGTTGACAGTTTATGTGAGACAAGACACATTGCAATAAAGGTCAAGGAGCTACCCATGCAACTCTGTAATAGAAGCATAGGTTTTGAGAGGGACTGAAAAATATTCAGTGTTTCAAGTTCCCAAGAGTATTGTCAGATAATCATTAAAAGCTTTAAAGAATGGCCACACTCATCCTAGGAAAGACTTTCCTGATTAAGATAGACTATGGAATGCCAGAAAGAAAAATAAATGTATTTAGTTATTAGTTCTTTTCAGAACATCTAGAAGACATTATAGTTATTATATTGCTTTAATTTATTCTGGACTTTTTGAAGTAGCCCACTACCATGTTTATGTTTTGGCATTTTTAAAATCATATTAAGTCATTCTAATTTACTTAAAGATCCCAGGCATTGTACCCTTTTTTGTTTCTTTGGAAAATATGCCATGTTTTTGTTCCTTGAATAAATTTGATAATTGAGAATGTTATAAATACTGTATATATTTTATATTGTCACATAATTTATGTCACATAATTTTTTTTCTAAAACATGGCTATATCATTATAGGATCGGTGCCAGAGCACTGGATATAGGTAGAACTTTCCCAAGACAGGACGGTGGTTCATTTCATATCACACACCTCTGTAGGCCCACATTTAATCATAAAGCACAAGTCGACTTAATATGCATATCTCTAGGATGTGGGAAGAAATCTACAGAAGCCTAGAAAAAACAAAATCGCATTACCAATCGCTGTTCTCCTGTTTTGCCCCACATTTAGTGCACCCTACAATTTTAGGTGGAAAATCTTAAAAACTCAGTGTCTGAATAAAATACTTCGCACAGAACCAGGAATACATACACAACAACAAGGGGTATCCTCCTGTTTGTGCTCTTTATTTTGACTTATTTTTACTTTGTCTTACATTTAATGAAACTAGAATTCCAAATCTCTAAATCCTCAGCACCAACAATTAATCTTTTTTGTGAAATGGCAGTTTTCACATGATTTGAAAGATGCTGTTGACCAAATGTTAATTAAATTCATAAATGTTCTGTTGTTGTGGTACTGTGGTTTCAGGTGATCAGTATTGCCATGAATGACTGCATCCTAATGTTATTGTAACAATGTTGTTGTGTAAAGTGAAGGCAGCAATATAAGTTACCATGACATTTGAGGAAATGGGATGTATGTACTAGAACAATATATATGACTTGGCTATACCAGAGTCTGTTGATACATTAAACCTTTATTATAAATATCCTTATTTACACTTTTTATGCCACAAAAACTATATGTGGCAGACAAATAAAAAAAAAGGAAAACCAGTATCTGATTAGTAAGGCAAGACAAAGGATGTTACATTTTTACCACATCCTGAGTGAAATAGAAGCTTATTTTGAAACATATTTTTTTTTAACCAAAAGGGCCAGGCTTGGAGGCTAAAACGTTTTGTATTTAGCACTTTAAATCCTTACTAGATATCCATTTGATATTGTTATAAAACTGTAAACATCTTGGAGTCATAATCTTTAATAAAAATGTTTTATCTCCATTCACATTTAAGTAATCTTAAATTTTATTTATCACACCACATAATGCAATGTCTATACAAAAGAAAATTAAAACCAGGTACTTAAGAACTGGGATCTAAAAGTTGCCTTAAGTTGCCTGATGTATGTGTTGTTTGCCTTTACAGGGAACCAAGGTAGAGATGCTGATACAAGTATTCTAGTTATTATATGCATGGTATTGAGCTTTGCAATGAGAAAGAGAACAAGGGATAAGTTGTGACAGACCAGGGCCCAGTACTCTTCCAATGAGTGTACTGTTATCATTGTGGAAGTGTGCATTGTTGCATCTTACCACTTAGAATCAGATAGCATATTTAATTTTTTCAGGTTATTCCTGAAGTATATATGGGCGGTTATTTGTTTCAGGTGTTGTCCAAAGCTTTTAGAAGACAATAACATTTACTTCTCACCAAATTCTCAAGATACAATTAGTGTTTGTGAACTTGGTATAGAATTTAGCCTGCCAATTTAGACTTTTCCGGCTTAGGCGTTTCGTGAACTTTGAGTATATATTGTTGTTTGCTGCTGCTTTCCTATTTTTTTATGTGCTTCAGATCTTTCCATAAATCATCCATTCTGAAAAGGTTAAAGGTTTAAGTTTTGATTCTCAGTTATTCTTCAGAGATTTTGTCTGGAGATGTTTTTTTTCCTGTGGAAGGCTAGTGGCTAGATACATGGTTTGGAGTGCCAGACAATTTCATTTAAATGGATGGTTTTTGTAGCTCCAAAATGAAGAATCAGTTTCAGTTTTGACTTTATATTGTGAAATGTGTTGGGAGATTGTTTATATTAGCCCAGTGTTTCTGTGTCCTCTGAGGTTTATTACATCTTCAGGAGAACAATATTCTTTGTATCAAAGTGAGGGATATACATTGATAATTGACTTTTTGGAAATGTGAATGGGAAGGGATAGCAGATGTAGTAATTTAATTCATCTGCTTTGTAATGATGATTCAGGTCAAAGTTACACGTACTTATCATTAGTCCAAGAAAGATATTACTTCTCCTCAGCCAACTAGAATGCAGAATATTGAGTTTCATTCAGAAAGCTAACCTAGCTGAGATAAGGGAGATGTCACTGGGCCATCCACATAAATTACATAATCCATTTTATCCATCAGAGTAAGGATACATCTAGATGTTCAGTCTTTAAGTACATTACCATCTCTATCTGGAGCTGGATATTTCCAGTCATGGTGGTAGTCTTCCATGACTACTGCAGCCTCCCCATGTAGATAACTAGATGGGAATGAATTGGAAGAATTTCTTGGTCAGCAATGTTGAAACAAACATGAGGTAAACATGCTTGATATGGCATAAGAAACGCAGGTTATCAAAGCCACAGTTAAATTGCAACCTTCTTTATTCATTGCAGTGAGGGACTACTGAATACAAATCTCATCAACTCAATACTGGTGAGGCAGGTTTTCAGTGAGGGTTAATTTGGTTTCAAATTTCAGTTATAATATACTGAGGGCAGATCCCACTGCAGTTTGATTATGGGTTTAGCAATTGCGGTTCATTTGACTAGAATGTTTTGAAGCAGACTTATGCGTTTAGTAAGTCCCTTAATAGGACTACACATTTTCCAGGGCTGGAAAAAGTACTGGCATAAGATGTGAAGTGAACGTGGGTAAATTTCCCTCTTTAAATTTTACAATATTGACATCATACATTGTAGTTGGAAACCAAAGGATGGACTTTTTATGTCTTAAAATATGTCAGAAATGCAAAGAATGATCAAATATTAAAACCGTATTAACTTTCTGTAATTCTGATACACTTGTGTTTTGAAATGTGTACAGAATTAAGTGGTCACTTGGTAAGAGGGTTTTTGTATTACTTTATTAAATTCTTCTAGTTTAATGATGTGTTTTCTTCTTTTCCTTTCAGTATTCTGTGTGTAATGAGCCTCTAATAGAGCTGTCTAATCCAGGTGCCAGTGGTTCCTTATTTTATGTGACCAGTGATGACGAGTTCATTATCAAGACAGTTCAACATAAAGAGGCAGAATTTCTTCAAAAGTTATTACCTGGATATTACATGGTAAGGTGTCATTCCCATGAACTTTTAAAACAGTGTTATGAAATAGACCTGAATGTAAACACTGCAAAATAACAATTCCATACACCATTATGTAAATATTCCAACAATAGTACTGATTGTGAGTACAGTATGCCCTCATATCTTAGGGAAATCATAAGGCATCCAACCTAGTTCTTTTATTTAAAATGTGAATCTTTTAATTGAGGATCTCAAAAAAAAAAGACACATTCTGTTTTATAAATTAGTGAGTCAAAAAAAAATTGGTTAAATATCTTGCAATACTGAAGCTGTTTAATAAAATCAGTTTTTATAGAGCAAAGCACATTACAGTGATATGCAATGAATCAATGAAATATTTAATTTCATAGTGTCTATTAGTAACTTTTCCTAGTTATCTACCTTGCTGGTCATTGGTAGGCCTGCAATATACTGAATTTACACACTGAACGTTCTGGAAATGTTCATTTATTTGCTCACTTGTTTTACAACACTTTATACCCAAATATACTTTAAACTGTACTTGCCTAATATAATTATACAGAAAAGTCACAGAGAACAACATTTGTATAATTCTTTATCGTGTGCACGTACCTGCGTATGTCTTTCTCACTTTCTACTTGGATTTCCCAGGTTTCTCACTTCATAGATTCAGTAGTTTCCTCCTAATTTCTTCTTTTTCTCCCAGGCCACAAAACCTCCCTTCCACTGAGTGAATTCCAAAATCATTTGCTAATGTTAGGGTATAGATGCATTTCATCTTGTAATTGGTTCACCTCCATAATCGAGCCTGTAACTGTATCTAGAGTTAGGTCTCAAACTCATTAAAATGTACTGTTTCTTGGTGGCATTTGGATGTATTATACAGATGTCCCTCAGGTTATGATCAAGTTCTTGTCTTGCTGATGTTCATAACTTCATTTTGTATGCAAGTTGGAAATTGCACTGAAAATTTGTGGATTGGCAATGCTAAATTGGCACGTGTGTGTGTGTGCGCTCGTGTGTGTGTGTGTGTGTGTGTGTGTGTTTTTAGGAGTGTGGATTATTCCTGTCTTGTGTCCTGTGCTTGCTGGGAATAGATTCCAGGTTCCCCACGATCCCACTCTAAATAAAGCGAGCTTAGAAGATGGATGGATGGATATCTATTAATGGACATGCAAAAGTGTATAATGCTTTCTTACTTATTTTACATAAAAAATACTAGAAACTTATTAATATAGCAATATCAATTAACTTTTAATCACAAAACTCAAATAATTTAAAATGAGTCGTTGAAGTTGAATAATTGAATGCTTTGTGCAATAAGGAGCTAGAGTGAATTCTGTGCGTGGCTGCCTTCCACTCCTTTTCTGAAATATTGAGTAGGAGATCCTTTTCCCAATGTTCTTCGGGATCTTTAAAAAGAAGGGACTTTAAAATGGTTTTTATATATTATAGAAATGCTCTGTGTCAGGTCTGATCAATATCTCTTCCGGAATAGAAATAGGTGGGAGGTAAGGAAAATTGGGCAGATTTTGTTTAGCAAAGTTTCTTTCTAATTTGGAGACAGTGGAAAAGGTGTGTTGATGGGAAACTAAACTTAGAGTGTCATTGTTCATAGCATACAAAGACATTATTTATATACAAATCTCTAAATGATTTAATCCCATCATTTTTCCAAGCATTATAATCTGTGTAAGTTTGAGAGTTTGGAAAAAGGTGGTTATCTTGTAGAGGTGCCACAGATAAAATATTCTCTGACTTGAAATGCTTGTACTACCTGAACTCTCTTCAACTTTACGCTTAGACATTGTTAAAGTGACAAGGAAACAACAGCATAGACTTTCATATAATGCAGTTTTATTTTAAACTTATTTAAATTGGTTCAGTATGTGATTTGGTTTCATTAACTTTTTTACTAAATTTTTTATAGTTTCATTTTGTTTGAAAGTTGGATCCCATGCTCAGCTTAGAGAAACACTGCTAACAATCAATACAAAACTTTTTATTAATCAGTGCAAAATTTTAAAATGTCATGAAGCTCATCTGATATTTATTATGGCGTATAGCCCCAAGACAAATCAAAGTCCGAAGCAATACCACTAAATATGTTTTTCAGTTAGTGTGGTATATGATACTAATAGGGTCTTTGAAAGTGTTAAGAGTTAATTGTTTCATTTACACTTACAAATTAATAAATATATTCTGTTGATGATATGTAGCTAGTGGAGAAAAAGGAAAACATATTCTACATATGTAAATAGATTTGATGTTCTAAAGATTTAAATTAATTTACTATTAACAAATTCATTTTTTGGTGAAATGAGTAGCAGTGTGGTGTGGTGATTAGCGCTTCTGCAAGCAGCCCCTAGACCAGTCAATGTCCGTATGGAATTGCATGTGTCTCCCTGTGTTTATGTGAATTTTTCTAAGTACCTTGATTTCCTCACACTTTAGCTCTTACTGATTTTAGAAATGAGTCGAGTGACTTAAATTTTTATTAGTGTATGTGGAAAATGTGTGTGCGGATTCACATGCTCAAATATCTGTTTCCATTCCTTTATAAAAATGTAATCTTCTGTTGTTATAAACTCTGAAAAATACATTGTCATCTGTGGTCTAAAAGCTGCACAAACCAATTTGACTAACTACTGATATTTTTGTGCTTGTATAGCATGTGTTAGCATGACAATACAGAAATACAGATTGTCACTTACTGTGCACTTAATGTGTATAAAATAAATATAAAGACATACAGACAAGCAGTACAGAAACCCTAAATGTATATTAAAAAGGCAAATTTTGACATAATGAATGGTTATAATATGGACGAAGAATAAAAATTTCAGACTGGACATTACAGATTTAGTGGTGATCAGTCCCTAAAAGTACTGAAATACTGTGTGATAGCTACAAAGTACAGTAGATCTTTCTAAATTTAAGCATTTTGTTCTCACTCATACTTATGTATTAGAAGATTCAATGCACATATTTATAACTGAAGTGAATTGCTGTTCCACCTAACCTGTCTACATGAAACAGTACTTTGGTGTCCTGTTAATTACTACCAGAGTTGTCAAATGAATTGTTAGTTCCTGAAATGCGTGTGAGTTGCCTGGAGTTGTATAGTGTAAATAATTTGTTACTTGGAATACATGCATTTCATGTGTTCCGCATCTACAACAATCTATGGAAACACATTGTTAAAACAGAGACCTTTTTCATGTTTTAGTAATAATTGACAAAATGTAGTAGTGTATAGTGTGTCAAGCCTTTGAAGTCCAAATACCAAATAAACACTTTCACAAAAGGTACAAATATAACAAAACAAGTGCGCTTTTATTCAAGAATATAACTGCAGAAAAAGAACTTGCATGACTTTACCTGCAGGTGGAAGCTCCACGCAACTGTTGTTACGGTTCTGTCTTTGTCCAGAAATGGTTTCATAAGCTTTTTGACCTTAGTCTCGAAAAGTGTTTCTCCCGTGGGGAGACTGGGATCTTTTCCTGAATAAGATCAAACACAGTTGCATAGGGTGCGACAGGAGCTTCCACCTGCAGCTAATGTCACTTCAGTACACATGTACTTTGTAAGCATTCCCGTGTTGATCAAACAGGGGAAGATCTGCAGTCTACTTGTCACTTTATGCTGTAGGAAAATAAGTAAATGAATCAAGGTAAATACCATTTGACCTGGCTTTTATATAAGTAACATATAAATGTTTTTTTATATAAAGACCATCACAAAACATAATCATAAACAGGATTTTGTATGATACCTTGGCAAGCTGTGTAAGCCGTGCTTTTTCTTTGAAGGACAGGTGTGGGGCAGACTGATTGGCAGGATGACACCTGACCTGTTGCTGCATCCATACGGTGCCATCTTTCGCCTTTACACCTGGTGCAGCTCCGTTGTTCTTATATGTGAGTAGATGTTTCTTGCGGGGAGGGCTTCTGTCCTCATCTGAGTTCACTTCTGCTATAGCTCGTCTTTATTTGAAAACAGCAGTGTCAGATTGGGGCGAGCATGAATGTGACTGAGAGAATAAAACTGAATTAAAAAAAAAAAAAACACTAAACTTTACAAGTACCATAAAGTTACACGGGCTGTTACAGACTCAAATCAATATGTGTGTTTTAATTCTACAATAGTAAGAATAAGAGCAGCTCACTACTCAAAACAGAAGCATCCGAGATTGAATCACGAACATCTTGATTACGAGTCAGCACTTCTTACCGCTCTACAACCAAAGCGGTCGTTTTAAGGGCATGTCAATGTCGCACCCTAACGCAAGTTCTTTTTCTGCAGTTATATTCTTGAATAAAAGCGCACTTGTTTTGTTATACTTGTTCCTTTTGTGAAAGTGTTTATTTGATATTCGATTCTAGTGTTAAGCTTGCATGTTCTTCTTTCATCATTTTATAACTATTCATCCTTGACAGAAATAGTTAAGCTGATGAATGATGGTACGTTGCAATTGCTATGTGTGCATGTATGTACAGTATATGTTTGTGTTTGCCTTGTAATGGAATGGTGATATTCTTAGGGTGTGGCCATGACGGCTGCGATCCTTAAAGTTCTCCATGCAAGTTAATGGAGGAAAAAAAAGTTGAATCTGCATTATCAGCTGATAGCCCATTCTTTTTTTTAAAGGTGCATTTTCATTACAATGTGGTAGGAGGCCACAGACAATCCTAGTAGTATTAGATATATAGCATACTAACCCAGAATGAGATGACAATTTAACTCTAGGTCATTTTCAATTTACAAATTAACATGGTATACTGTACATATCTGAATTGCTTGAGGAAACAAGAATTCCCAAAGAAAACTGTGGCAGACACATGATAGTGACTGATGAAGGAAGCAAAACTGTTATTATTGAGTTGATAAGAAACAACAACAGCCATGGAACCACTCCGCAACCCATTAAATGATTTTGCACTGATTGAAAAGGAATTTCCTATGTTTTCTCCTTATAAAATGATTTTTTTTTTGCTTAGCATTATTGTTTTTTTCCTAGAGGCAACCTGATGCACTATTTTAATGCTTTGAATAACATGTAAAATATCATGTAAATATCTCCTTGCTTTTTCACCTATAAACAAATTACACATTTAACATAGACAAAGTATTTTTAAAATTGCAAATTCCAGGTTTTGAAAAGCATAGCTTGTTTTATAAAATATATAGCTTATACAGCTTACTTTTGATAATTTTTCAGATATATTAATGTTATTGGATAGAACTGGATTATATTTACTTACCCATTTGGGGGAAGATTACTACTTCTGCCAGTTTACTGTCTAACCCAGACTTTAAGTCCCTGAGGCTGTGCCATGTTGTATTAGTAACTGGAAACAGGAGCAGCCTCTGCCATTTTATCCTGTGCTTGCAAACATAACAAGTTATGAAGAACAAATATTAAGATTAATATTTATCATTGGAATTTTTTTTAATGATCATCTGAGATAAAGCTTGTTAAATCTCATATTTCAATTTTGTTTACAAGACAGTGTTTACCTTTTACCTTTTAAATAAGCCTACTTTATTCTTTATTCTTTTTAAGTGTTTTGCTGCTACTGTTCATTTAATTTATATGAGAGGGATATTCTTATGAGAATATGTTAAAAGCCTCCCATGAGAGATATCATATCCACTCATTTGCTAAGCAAGAACCTCAAATGTCCTTAATTAGTTCTCGCCTTGTGAAATTATACTTTCTATCCTGCACAAAGCCAAGAGACAGATCAGACAGAGCATAATGTACTTTCTGAAATGTGTACAATTACTAATTTTAATCAGGGATAATCACTGACCAGCTGAAACATCTGCTTATTTCCATTTGGAGGCAGGCATATAAATTCAGTTGATGTTTAAACTTGCATGTATTTTTTAAAAAAGGATATTGTGTAACCACATGATATGTTTTACCAGACATTTTACTATGTTTACAGCTTGGTGGAGCAGCGCTTGACACAACTGTTTCTGAGCCCAGCTCCCACCTCTATGGAGTTTATTACACATACTGCATATGTTAACAATGGTTTTCACTGGGTGCTGTGGCTTCTGTCACTTTGCAGATACCTGCATGTTAGATTAATTGGCAATTCTAAATTATTGGTTGTGTGCTTGCTTGCATACAGCAGTGGACCATCCAGGTATGATCCAGGTATGTTATATCAGATAAGGCCAGTAGGGGATTTTCTTAGTCATCCTAAAATCTAGAACATGCCACCCTTTTATATATTTCTGGTATTGTGAACTAAACAGACCAAGAAGGGTAAAAAATAAGAAACAAGTTGTATAAAATGGAAGGAAAAATGTAAATAAACCTGACAGCCCCTAAAGGTCCAACCTAAGCAGGTTATTTCTGTAATTAGTAATATAGGGTGCCTGATCTATTTACCCAGTGTAGACCACAACCATATTTCTCTTTCTTACCATTTCTGGACTTTATTCCTCCTGCCAGCTAAGCTTTTGCAACCATCTATGCACCTGACAACAAATTTAGCAGCTTTATGGCCAGAAGTCCTTTTTATGCCACAGCCAGTGACTAATTCTTCTTTTGCTTATTGTCACTTGGAATTTTACCTATGGTGGGGCTGGTTTATATTTGGAGCAGAGACGCTAAGTTAAAGTTCAACTTTGTTAAAGTTCCATTTTATAGCCTTAAAAGGTTTTACATATGATGACAGAATGGGGGTGAAAAAAAATTGGATTGCAGCTGAATTCGCCATACCTGTTCACCTTGTGTATGGCGCCTACTCCATTAGGCAGCATGCCTATTGGCTGTCACAAAAAGGGGCAAGTACTACTGTTCTGGAAGATGCCCACTTGGTTGGTAAAGTAGACATACCCAGTGATTTCCAGTCATGTAACTTGACATGGTCCAGTGACGCAATCAGTTACTGTGGTTGGTAAATCTTCTATGACTAGAAGTCATGTGATGTGACACCAGTATAGGAGTCATTTGATTTTAAACTTTGTATTGTATACTAACAAAAGAAAATATCTAAAACTATTGAAAAAACAAATTCTGCCTAATGGTTTCAGCTGATATGCCTCCAGTTACAACAATATTACAGTACTTTGATAATTAAATCAAATCAGAATTTTTTATGTAATAAACTTTATTAGGATCAGTGTAGTTTAATATTCAGTGTTGTGTAATCTGAAAAGATGAAATGTATAGAAAATGAATAATAATTGGTCTGAAGCATATTTTTCTGTTGCTAGTTTCTGCTTACGGCTATAGTTATTTTATGCCAGAAATATGTTTGATAAAAGCAATAAAGATGCACATGTGTTAATATATCTTGCAATTAATTTTCAGAAGCTGATATTTTTTTTGAAGGCAAACATGATGAATTAGGTATTAGAGGCCAGAATTTTCAAAAAAATAAAAATTAACTAGTTAAAAAATGGTTTGGATAGAATTACCTCTCTGTGGGTCTGTCAGTTTTCTATATCTATTCCTACATCTCACAAATATGCATACTGTGTTTGGCAACTGTAAATCGGCTAAATACTGTATGGGGTGAGAGTGGAAAGACATGTACGTCCTGTAATGGACTTGTATCCCATCTAGGTTTGGTCCCAGCATTGTGAATTACATTCTGTGATCTTGCATTGAGAACCTAGTTCAGAAAAAGAATGGATGAAATTCTCATTGATATTTTGTTTAAAGAAGTAGCTATTCTCACTCCATCTGTCATGACACAGTGTTCATAATAGCAACTGTGGAATGCCAGTCTATTGCAAGGCCCAAACATGAACACCAACAAACTTATTCATACATGGCCTATTTACAAATATATATTTTTTTTACACTTTATTGAATTTATTACAATCAAACAACATTCTGTACAAGCAAGTCAAATTTTACAAGACTAGGTTCAAGTCAAGTCAACCACCACCCATGAGAAAGACAGCTATGCCAACATAGTGAAGCTTATTCTAAAATGTTATTAATTAGATCCTGCCAGGTTATAAAAAAGTTTTGCACAGATCCTCTAAGTGAGTATTTAATTTTTTCCAATTTCAAGTAGTATATACAGTAACATCGGTTACACACTGACTTAAAAAAGAGGTGAGTTAGGATTCTTCTAGTTGAGCAAGATAAGTCTACGTGCCAATAGTGAAGTAAAGGCAATTAGTTTGTTTGTCCTTCTCCACTTTTACAAATATTTTGATAGCATCACATTAGTGCACATAACAGTGTTGTTTATAGCATTCCAAGGGTGTAACTAGTTACAGTCAAGGAAGAGTGTCAATTTTTGTACTCATAGAAGGGGAGGGGGGGGACAGTGGTGGTGTTGTTTTATAGCTTTTACTTAGTGCAGAAAATGTTCCAGGAAATTATGCCTTTACTTATTTTAGCAGATTACAAATTTCTAAAATGTGAAGGTCAAGACAGTGGGGTGCAGGCAAGTTATATGTAGTTTATGACGGGAGCTTTGTCACAGGATGTCATGATTGGGAACACTTAACATGTAATACTCTTCACCAACAGAGGTCACTATGCCACATAACCGGCAACAGGAATTCAGTGTCCCTCACTTTTTCAAACAGTTATTTAGTAGAAGTATGGCTGGGATGAATAGAGAATTAGAGAATGAGTTCCTAAACTGACAGGTGGGAGTAGAGGACTCATTATGCAATATGTGGCATACTGGATATATGACATGGAAATATCTTAGTCCAAGGCTTAGGAAAGCAGGGACACGTGGATTAGGAGATTAATAAGTCCTGCGAGTTATCCCCATTGTGCTCCCAGAAGTACTTCCTGGTCAGTGCTGAAAACCACATACAGTTATTTTATTACTGAAATTGCAGTTGGGAAGACAAGGTTTGGAAAGGGCTTGACTGACCAGAGAAAGAGAGGCTAGAGGTAATACAGAAAAGTATGGGAGTTTATTACTTTATGTTGGTGGGAAATTTCAAAGGCATTCTTAAACAGGAGGACAAACACTACTCAGAAGGGCCTGTTTTTTTTTTTTTTTTTTTTTTTTTTATATAGTAACATTTTCATGTATGAATGTGTGTGTGCGTGTCTGCGAGAGAGACAGAGACAGATTCAGTCTCATTCAAGTGGTTACTGGAATATAAAATAAGCATTTTTACAAAGGTCTGACGAAACAAGTGTGCTTTTATTCAAGAATAAAACTGAATAACAAAAAATTCAAGTGACAACAAGATACCAAGAAGACATGATTCACCAGCATGTGTGTGTGTGTGTCTGCTTATATCCCTTCAGCAAAATATCTTTTACAGGTAGTAAAACTTTACACCGGCTTTTACAGACTGAAATCAAAGGCTTGTACACCGTCACCATGGCACTTCCAGATCTAAACACTAGCGTGGCAAATTGCTCGCATACTGAAGTGACTTTAGCTGCAGGTGGAAGTCCCGTTTTACTTATGCTGCCAAGCAGAGTTGTTGTTGCGGTGCAGCAGTCTATTAGCCAGCAAAATCGCTGTGAAGAAGCTGTCTGTGGTTATGGTTCTGCTTTTGTCCAGAAATGGCTCCATAAGCTTTATGACCACAGACTCGGAAAGCCTTTGCCCTGGGATATAACTCAAAACGTAGTTCTCAACGAAACGTTGCCAGATGTCCGAGATCACAGCAAATTTGGCATTTTCACATGTTCTTCACAGGTATCTTTGTTGTCAAAACGTAAATGCCGTATGGTAGTCTGATAGCGGTCACGGGACGTCATATCTTTGATTGCCGTCACAACAAATAGTTCTGAGCAGGCATCAAGCACAGCACCCGCTGTGACCATTGTTGCTGTTGTGAAAAGAATGAAGATAAATGCCATCATCTCAGAAAGGGAGAGGCAAGTTCCTTGTACCATGTGAACATCACTGACAGAATAAAACTGAATAATAATAAAAACAAGTGCTAACTTTTACAAGTAGACAAAGTTTACACTGGGTGTTACAGACTCATATCAAATGTACATTTTTATTATATTATAATAATAATAATAATAGCAGCGGGCGGCACGGTGGCGCAGTGGGTAGCGCTGCTTCCTCGCAGTTGGGAGACCTGGGGACCTGGGTTCGCTTCCTGGGTCCTCCCTGCGTGGAGTTTGCATGTACTCCCCGTGTCTGCGTGGGTTTCCTCCGGGCGCTCTGGTTTCCTCCCACGGCCCAAAGACATGCAGATTAGGTGGATTGGCGATTCTAAATTGGCCCTAGTGTGTGCTTGGTGTGTGGGTGTGTTTGTGTGTGTCCTGCGGTGGGTTGGCACCCTGCCCGGGATTGGTTCCTGCCTTATGCCCTGTGTTGCCTCGGATTGGCTCCAGCAGACCCCCCATGACCTTGTGTTCGGATTCAGCAGGTTGGATAATGGATGGATGGATGGATAATAGCAGCTCACTACTTAAAACGCAGAGAGCCCAGGCTCAAACCCGGAACATTTGGATTATAAGGCAGCAGTTATTACCTCTACACCATTCAAGGATACATATAAACTTCCTGTCAATTGATATTTGAGCTTGGGTTTTGAACTCATTGACAGCAACATGTAAATCAAATTATTTATTTTTTTTCTTTGGTAGTATTCTTGAATAAAAGCACACGTGTTTATTTGATATTTGGACTAAAGTCTTCACACATTATGGAAAACGTTTCTGTTTTAGGTATGCTTCAGCATTTCTTGCCATCCTACACATACACAGATCATTGTAGACATGATATGTATGTATTTCAAATAATTATTTATTATTTACCCTATATAACTCCAGGCACCTCACTGCCAGATAAAGAGACTTGAGCTCTGAGAATTTTGCTACGGAGCATTGGTCGGGGGATGGGATAGCAGGCTGCTTGCGCCCATTGACACATTTGCAAAATAAAAGAAGGTGACGGAGAGGTGCAAAGGAATTTAAGGTGGTCTGGGATTATGAGTTTTTTCATAGGCATACAGGATTCTAGTGTTAAGCAATTGGTTCAGCAATAGCAGTGGGTGTGACAACTCTGTGTTACTGTTGTAGTACAGTATAGATACAGTACAGTAATTACATATTGTTTTACTTTTTCTTGGGTGTTTATATATAAAACTAAACTATGTTATCTAGAATTTGTTAAATAATTGACTGTATGTTATTGGTAAGGCTTGTGAAGGTAAGGTGGGGGGCCCAAAACATATTATTGGATTTTTGCATTCACAGGTTCCTGCATCCCCAACTACTACAAATTGAAATTGATAGCTATACATTGCCAAGAACAAATATGAACATATTGCTTGTTCATCTTGAAAAATATAATGAAGTTAGGTAGAAAGTCTGGACACACTTAGATAAATGTAAAAACACAATAAGTGCAGGTATTTAATGGATGATTTACATTTTAATTACTATTTTATATTAAGCAGCACTTTGTCAAGTTAAATATTTTTTGTCCTTTTACTTTTTCATATTTATTTAAAGTTGATCTTTTAATAGTTTATCTCTTTTCTTTACCAGAATCTCAATCAGAATCCAAGGACACTCCTGCCAAAGTTTTATGGCCTCTACTGTGTACAGTCAGGTGGAATAAACATTAGGATTGTTGTAATGAACAATGTATTGCCACGTTCAGTGAAGATGCATTATAAGTACGATTTGAAAGGCTCAACCTATAAGCGCAGAGCGTCACGCAAGGAACGTGAAAAATCATGCCCTACCTTTAAAGACCTGGATTTTTTACAAGATATGCATGAAGGCTTGTATTTTGATGCAGAAACTCACAATGCCTTAATGAAAACAGTAGAGAGAGACTGTAGGGTAAGTGTTACTTGACATTAATATTATTTTATATGTCTTAAATACAGTGAAATCAGGTTAAACTTATTTAACTAAGTTAGGCCAGGATATGTTAAAACTTTTAAAAACCATTTAAAATATCAAATATGCCATTTTGTCAGATTTTTCCACTTTGTCTTTTGGAGTATGTCATAAACAGCTGAATCACAGTTTAATAATAAATATCTTACTTTACATGTTACACTATAAATTGCATGTTTGCATACATTGCACTATGTTGTGATGTTTTTCTTGATGCTTTTCAGTTCTCAGTATGTATAGTTATTTTATAATTACTGAGACTATAAATGACATTAAGTGTTGAAAGAATGTTTCTTTTAATAGCTGTTTGCTTTATCTATTATTATTTATCATGCACCTTCAATTCATAGACACACTCACTAGCCTTGATGGTGCAACCAGCAATTAATAGTGTTTGCATTCTGATACTGTTAATATTGTATTATGTATTTATTTCCTTGTTTATTTACATTTTCACATCTTTTAGACACATGATGATGTCATCATTTTAACTTGTCTCATGGTACTGCCTCCCTTTATTGGTTCCACTTATTTCTACTGTAATTCACTTCTCTCTTATCTCTGGAGCTGTTCCTTCATCTTTTAAAACTGCTGCAATAGCCCAAATATTGAAAAAACCTGGTGTCGATTCTTCTAATTTCAGTAATTTTTGTCCTGTTTCTAATCTACCCTTTATTTCTAAAATTCTTGAAAAAATAGTGGCTATTCAACTACATTCTCATTTATCGCAAAACAATCTTTATGAACAGTTCATTTGGTTTTTGCCTGATATAATAGTACAGAAATGGCACTAATTACTAATTACTAACAACCTCCTTATGGCAGTTGATTCTGGTTTAATTACTGTTCTCATCCTCCTTGATCTGAGTGCAGCCTTTGACACTATTTGTCACACTACTCTTCTCAATAGATTACCTTCGATTGGCATTATCCACACTCCACTAGATTGGTTCAGATCCTATCTTTTAGGCCACACTTGGTTCATTCAGCTTAAAACTTTCACATTCCAACCCACCGCTGTTACTTCAGGTGTGGCCTAGGGCTCTGATCTGGGGTCCCTCCTTTTCATTATTTACCTCCTTCCTATCTTTTGTAAATAGAACATTAACTTCCACTTTTACACTGATGACACCCAAGCTTTACCCCACTAGAAAACCTACTTTTTCCTTTCCACCCTCCTCGCTTATTGACTGCATAGCAGAAATTAAATCCTGGTTTTCTTCAAATTTTCTTAAATTAAATAGTGACAAAACTGAGGTTCTCTTCATTGGTACAAAATCAGCATTATCCAAAGCTGATCATTTTTCATTTGTTTTTGATAATTCCTCTGTTTCCCCTTCCCCACAGGTTAAGAGTCTGGGTGTCATGCTTGACAGTACTTTATCCTTTCAGTCCCACATTAATAACACCTCCTGGTCTGCATATTTCCACTTGCGTAACATTAATCGTATTCGCCCCTCCGTCACTCCCCACACCACTGCTATCCTCATTCATAGCCTTGTCACTTCTCATCTGGATTATTGCAATTCCCTTTTCTTTGCTTCAGCTGGTCCAGAATTCAGCTGCCCGCATCATTACTAGAACCTCCTCTATTTACCATATCACTCCCGTCTTGCAGCAGCTTCCAGTTAAGTACCACATTGATTTCAAAATTCTCCTGTTAACATTTAAGGCTATCCACAACCTTGCTCCTCTATATCTGTCCGACCTCCTCCATGTTACCATTCCCTCCCGCACCCTTAGATCCTCTACTTCCATTCACTTGACTGTCCCCTTCGTCTATCTTACCACCATGGGGAGCAGAGCATTCAGTTGCTCTGCTTCCGAGCTCTCGAACTCCATAACATCCAAGCTAAGAAAAATTGATTCATTCTCACTTTAAAGATCTAAACTTAAAACTCATCTTTTTAAGTCTGCTTTTTCTCTTTGATTACAATTGTTCTGTCTGATTTCAATTTTTGTATTTTTAGTTTTGTTTATAATGTGTGTTTTTTCTATTGTTCAGTGTTCTTAAGTGTTTAGAAAATGCCTACAAATAAATAAAATGTATTATTTATTAGGCAAAAGCACACATACTAACTGAAGCCAGAGTCATTATTTAGTGCTTGTGTACATTGTGACAACTGCATCGCAGGTGTTTGAGAAAGCAGGCAGAGGAAAGTTAGCTCTCCTAGGTCAGTCTAGATAGTAGCCCAACAAGGTGGTGGATGTATTGTGTCCATTTGCGTCTAATCTCATAACTGACACTTTGAAAGATATGCTGTGATTCAGAAAATCATTCAGCAAACTATGTCAATTGAAGATGATAAATTATTGAAGAGGTATCAAGTGGAAGGCAGAAGTCAGAGCAGGGCACATCCCCTCTCTCTGTCAAACATACATACAGTATACACGCACTCATACATACTCTCTAGAGCAAAGACATCACAGTGGCACTGTACATTTTCTAAAGATACCCATTTCATTCCACTTAGAAGGCCACCCTCAACTAAAGCTTTGGTAAGGTAGGTACTGTAGGTGCAACTAATAGAGATAGGAAAGTAATTTAAACTGAGTAGTTCTACGAAGGAACACCTGGCGAAAGTTTTTTTTTTTTTTTTTTTTTTTTGTTGTGTGTGTACGTCAGTATCTGACCGAGCACTACTAATAAGGTAAACTCTTACATTTCATCTGTGTTTCTTATTTGCACCTAGAGAAAAGCCAAGCAAAATGACACCTTTTATTGGCTAACTAAAAAGATTACAATATGCAAGCTTTCGAGGCAACTCAGGCCCCTTCTTCAGGCAAGATGTAATCATATTTGCACCTATCAATTCTGCTTTTCATTTTATGTAAATACAGTTTTATTTATAGGAGAAAAATTGGGGCAATTACAATACTGATATATTAAAAAGGTTCATTTTAATCTCATTGTGAAGAAATTGTATGTTAGAGTTGTTTGTGCAAGTTCCCATACTTTTTGTATTACTCTTTTTAAAAATGTATGTTTTGTACATTGATAAACATTGTTGGTTATGGCAGCAGTCAGCACTGACTAGTTTGATCTACATCAATGATTCCTGAAGTCCTGTTGGTTATTTAAAACTTGTTAAAGCAAGCAATGAAAACAGAATGTGCACAAAATGAGTTTTTATTATGGTTAGTCCTGTTTGACGTTATTTGAATAAAATTTTGCGTATGTTGTGTTTTGAGATTGTGCGCTCTTTAATATGAAAATGACTACCGAAATTATTTTTTTATATTTTTGCATCCTTCTTAAATTGGAGCTTTCAGTGGTGTATCAACATGCCATAGTTTGCACCAAATGTTTCTGATCCAAGTAGAAAATTGTTTCAAGAAATGTTTACATTACAAATTAGATAGAAATTGTTATATGTATTCCAACATGCTTGCCAATTTGAAACAGTATTAAATTGCCAATAAGGTGTCTTGGGTAGCACAATGATATAGTGGGTAACACAGCCTATATAAGGATCCTGTGTCCTAAGTTTTAATCCCACATCCAGCTTACTATCAGTTAGTGTGGAGTATGCATTTTCTTCTTGTATCTGCATAGATTTTCTTGTAGTATAATTAGTGGTTCCAAATTGGTCTCTGTGAGGTTGTGACTGTAAGTGGGTTCTGCAATGGACTACTGCCCCCAGGATAGACTCCAGCCTCCCATGAGCATAATTTGGATTGAGAATGTTATATCCTGTGGTAAATGTGTCTTTTCATTTTTGAAACCAGTCAAAATGAAAGTTATTCAGAGATAAACATTACAGAAATAATTCCTAGATGTAGAACTAGTCTGTCACAAGGCACACATAAATACAGGTACTTGCCCATATGTACAAGGATATAGTTTACTAAGAGTCTGTTTGACCTGTGAAAGAACCCTGAAACAAAAAACAAGGAGTTTAAAATTAAAAATATATTGACATATTAATCTGTAAACATATTTGTAAAGCAGGGTAGAATGTCATTGCAGTGAATTCTTCCCTTTCTCCTTGTTGGATTCTTAGAGCTGGTGCTTGCGTATAGAAAAGACATACATGTAAGGCTATTTGGCAACTCTGAAGTAAAGAGTATAGGTATGTGTGATTATGCTCTGCCATAGAATAGCATCCTATACATGGCTGGTTCTGTTTTGTGCCCAGTGCTGCTGGAAGATACTCCAGTACCCCAAATGCCTGTAATACAATGATGGTGTCCACTACTGCATTATTAATTACTAGCTGTGCTACTCAAGACAGGGTGAAATCTAAGTAATTAAAGTAAACATCAGCATGAACATTTGGAGTGCTCCATCTATTAATGATGTGTTTTGTGATGCATGTAGTAATAAAATGCATTGTATTTGTAATTTCAACAGATGGCACATCACAAACTTTACAGTGATAATGCATTATTACAAATGATTTTAATGTGCCATCTGCTGGAATGACAAATGCAATGCATATGTCTCTGTTATGTGCCATTTGGTGTGGGATTTGAAAAGGCAGTTAATACATTTTATTACTACATCATGTTTGTGATGCGTATGTGTTGCAATGACAGGGACATCGCAACTGGATGGACACACATTCACGCAGGCACTCATCCTTTTATTAAGGTGGATTACTCAAAGTGCAGTACATCAGTTAAACAGTTTGCTTTTATAAATATGGGTTGTGTGCTCACATCTCCTTATCATAGTACATTTTCTACGTAGAGCATAGCTTTTGAATGATTTTGGCCATTTTTCTAACACAGTCTGTTTAGCTCAATTGTATTTTGCAAAAATGTTACATCCTTTCGTAGAAATGGCAACTTTTCTTCTTCTGATTTAAATATTAACAAAAAAACTGGATGTGCAGAACTTTAAAGACATCTGGTCTATTACACAATAAATAATGAATAATTCAGTTGCCCTGATAATTCTCATGAAAAATAGAGAATAGTTAATGAATATATAGAATAGTCAACTATAGTACAATAACAATTGAAGCATTAAACCACCAATAAAACATGAATTGTTAAAAGTTGTTTTCCCCATTTTCTTTGTTTTAGTTATGTTTGCCAGATGTCATAAGTGCACTAGAATTCTTACGCCTTCAATAGTAGCTAGTCATTTCTTTAAAAATAAATAAAATTAGTTTCTTTACGTTTCAAGGGATTAACTGAAACATACCTTGTCTATTAGTATGAAATAGTTGTTTTCAGGCAGTGTCCTTCATTTCTCAAATATTTATATCAAGCTTAACAATAAATAATATGCCTGTGACTCATTCTAACTAAAGCCACCTTTAGTAAGTAAAGTGTACCTTTGTCTGACATTCACTCTCTAAATGAAACTCACCTTTGTTTCATTAGTGCCTGGTCACATGAATGTAAATGTTTTTCTCATTGAAATCACGAGGACTGTATTTTCAATGCCTGATACCCAAAAGTCATGATATTCACACAGCTAAATATTATATTTTTAAGTGCTAAACAAGGATAAACATTTGGTGGTCATGTACTGCAGGATCATTTTTAAACATCCACTTCTTTGTATAGTTGAAGGTATTTTTAATACTTTTCTAAATAAACATGGTTCTACCTAGGCTTAAATTTGTTTTACTTTGACTATCTCCTTATGTATTTTGGGCCCTTGCCTGAGAGTTCCTGTGATAAAGCAAAGTTTTCTTATATTTTTCTTTTCCTCTCAGATGTGAATTGTCTGAAATCCCGATTATTCCTATTTATATAGAAATAAATAAGTGACCCACATTCAGTACTTCACATCATAGGTTGCTGCTGTATGGACACAGGGTTGTTATGTTGAGCTGGGTACAGTATTCAAGTATTTTTTACATAATTAGTTACAAAGTATGCATTTTGAGTACTACTGCTGCCTTTTTACAACGTGATGGACAATATGCAGTGTATTGTTTTATTTTACCCCCGATGAAGGAAGATTGGAAATAGAGGAGGAGAAGGAGGGGGTCAGGTTTATATGTAGCAACGGACATTTAAAGAGTGCTACAGTGGAACGTTTGTTGGTTTTTAACCGTATGCTAATACTGCTTTCCTAACTGGAACTAGTACACAAAAATCTAGACTGTCCTTGTGAAAACAGAACCTGTTAGCTTAACATTCTGTAGTTTGACTTAGTAACTGGTCACTGTGCTTTATATGATAAATTAACAAATATATCCTATATGTGAAAATAAAATTTCCCAATATATGGAAAAATAGTGTTATTTTAAGGTGTTGTGATATCCGTACAATATCATGACATTATTTATTACCTGATATTAGTGAACAATTACTCATTAAAATTGTTATGGTTTTCTAAAATGCCTGTTCTTCCTGCCTGCTTTGCATCAATATATCTCCTGCCAAAGAATTATGCAGTAAACAAATCGATGATGCCACAGGCCAGTTACACACGCCAAAAAATGGATCTTACACAACAATCTATTACATACAGTAGATACTACTACCACTACTATATCACCATTTACAGGCCAACTACTTGTATTTTAATGTTTCCCTGTGATGGTACTTGGAACTGTTTTACTATACTGCCTTTAATAGTCATTATTAACTTTGTAGGAATACAATGGGTATTCCAAATCAACAATAACTAATAATAATAATACCATGATTGTTTGTTATGTGTTTCAAATTACTCAGTTATCATTTTATGTGTTTCGTGTTGTATGTTTGATTTTTCCAGGTGCTGGAAAGCTTTAAAATCATGGACTACAGTTTGCTATTGGGCATCCATATTTTAGACCAGAGTCCAAAGGACAGCCATGGAGAAAATTTACAAGTGACTATGGATGGGAAAAAACCAGGTCCACAGAAAGTTCTGTACTCGACAGCAATGGAGTCAATTCAAGGAAGTGGAAGGTCAGGGGACACTGTAACAACAGATAGCACGTGAGTCTTGGCCTTTATCATATAAAAGCTAATCTAATTTTAATTGTTTTTCTTTTCTTGTAACTTTCTCTTTGACATCTTGTAAAGCACGTTGAGCTACATTGTTTGTATGAAAATGTGCTATGTAAATAAATGTTGTTGTTACTGTTGTAAAAGAACATAAGTCGATCAGTTTGCATGAATCTATGGTGTTTCTCTTAGATACTGTAATTATGTCCCTGTAGTTCCAGGAGATTAGTTGCACAAAGCAAAGTGAATTGCAGTGCCACTTTTTTTACTTTAACACCAAGGAAAAAGGAAAATTTACTCATGTATAATGAATTTGCCATTAGTGAATCTTGATGAGAACATTTCAATCATACTATTAGAAATGCCAAGATATGTTTAACCTGGTATTTTTAAAGGCAATGCAAATATTCTGTTTTTCCATACTACACATTATTATGCATGGAGATTAACAAAGCAGAATTATTTTACTGGCTGCAAGGCAAGAGCCATGCATAGAAGACACCAGTTCATTGCATTCCACTGAGTCTTTCACTCTCTGCTAATATACAGTATGTGTCGTTAGAATGTGGGAGGAAAACTAGAATACTCGAGCAAAAAACCAATGCAGATAAAGGGTCAACGTGTAAACTGCTCAGAGTGACTGCACTAGGATTCAAACACAGTTTACTGTGAACGTGAGGATCCCTCATAATAAATGTAGAAACAGATTTAAAAATGTATGGATGGAATTATCTGTAGCATTCCTATGGTTGTATTGACTTGCAACAATGTTTGTATGATTTTTTAACAATGCAGAAATGATAACCTTTTCTGATTTAAGAAAACATGCCTTCAAAGTCAACATAGATACTGATGAAATGAGTGACTTTTTTGTGTTTGACACAATTGACCTGCTTTTTAATAAAACTTTGCGAAAGAAAATAAAATTGGTCCACCCCAAGGATCGGGTGACCCGGCACAGACAGAGTAATATAGTTTACACAGTTAAGTGCCAAGAGGATTGCCGTGAATTATACATCGGGGAAACCAAACAACCACTGGCGAAGCGGATGGCCCAACACAGAAGAGCTACCTCGTCAGGCCAGGACTCTGCAGTCTATTTACACGTACAGGACACTAGTCGCTCTTTCAGTGATGAAGATGTGCACATCCTGGACAGGGAGGAACGCTGGTTTTAGCGAGGAGTCAAGGAGGCCATTTAAGTAAAAAAAGGAACGGCCATGTCTGAACTGAGAAGGGGGCCTAAGGGTACATCTTTCACCATCTTACAATGCTGTGATTGCAGCCATTCCCCAACTCTCTGTGAGTGATACTCATGGCCATTGATCAATGGACAATTTGCATTTCATTGATCACACGGCCCATTGTTAATCAATGGTGCTAGTTTCGGTGATTATGCAAAGGTACTGTTTATAAGGTTGGAGAAACCTGCAGTCAACTGAGACTAAAGAAGTCACTTGGATGAGTGATGAAACGTATCGGAAAAAAACTATGTCCAGATGAACAGAATCAACTTTCTAGAATTTCCTTAACTGGATTATTGAGCATGCATCGAGACATATTCTATATTAGATTTTCTTGTGTTGCTTTGCTCAGTTTCTTATGTAGTCTAGTTTTAGAAACAAAAGTTTAAAAAAATAAATAAATGAATTAAAAAGTCAGGCCTTTATTTGTAGCATATACGCATAAGGAATGTTTGTTTTGAGTTTAGATGGGTGATTTTCTAAAGGAGATGGGATACTTAGAGTATTCATGCCATTTTACAAGAAATCCACTTAAAAATGTCAGAATTTCAATCATGCATAAAGTTTTTCTATGTGTGATAAAGAATATCATAGACAAATCTGAAAAACCTGTCAGTGCTCCAGTTATTTTAGTCATGAGCCATGGAAAATACCTACAGCAGGGAAGCAATTATGGACGGCAGTGTGGCATAGTGGTTAAAGATTGTGGGATCAAATTCCGCTACTGACACTGTGACCATAAGCAAGTAACTTTACCTGCCTGCTCCAATTGGACAAATAAAGAAATGTAGTTTATTGTACCTCAAATGTTGTAAGTTGCCCTGGATAAAGGCATCAGCCAAATAAGTAAATGTAAAAGGATAAATAGTGATTGCTGCAGGATTCTGTATTAACAGGGGAAAGCATCAGCAGCAGTATTTGGTAATGCTATATTGATTATTAAAAATAATTTAAAGTTGATTTTAAATTGCTGCTCAAAATAACCACATCATATTAAGGGCTTGAGAATACTGTAATGTCTACCAAGGAGAACCCTTGAAAGTTATGAATTACTTTTAGTCATTAAAAACATCATCATCAGTTGTTCTTATTATTATATTCTTGATGAGAGCAGCTCAGCATGCTCTATAAAATTCTTTAATTTGTTTGTGGCAGTTTAGTCTGTTTCATTTGGATTTACCTCTGTCGTATGATGTAACCTTTTTATTTTCCAAGTATTTTTTTTAAAGTTTGTACACCCGAAACACCACATCACATTATTTTGAGTGATTTGCATTGTGAACTTAGTATCAACATGCAGGTGGAATTGGCTCTTTCCCAAATATAAGGCTTTGATAAAGAATGCAATGTATTGTAATCAGTTCATATTTGTTGTCATGCGTACAAAATGCAATGGAACTGGTACATGCACGTTTGACCAACATGCACCGTCTTACCATAGTGTGAATCTTGTTCCATAGGCTATGTAATATATAACAACACAATGTTATAGGGGGTGACACGGTGGTACAGTGGTAGTGCTGCTGCCTCACAGTTGGGAGACCTGGGGGCCTGGGTTCGCTTCCTGGGTCCTCCCTGCGTGGAGTTTGCATGTTCTCCCCGTGTCTGCGTGGGTTTCCTCCGGGCACTCCGGTTTCCTCCCACAGTCCAAAGACATGCGGGTTAGGTGCATTGGTGATCCTAAATTGTCCCTAGTGTGTGTGTGTGTGCCCTGCCCAGGATTTGTTCCTGCCTTGCTCCCTGTGCTGGTTGGGATTGGCTCCAGCAGACCCCCGTGACCCTGTGTTAAGATATAGTGGGTTGGAAAATGACTGACAATGTTATAGGTGAAAGGCAACCCCTGCCACAATCACTCCACAGTAAGTAAAGGTGCCCTTTAAGAAAAAATTATATTTTATTACGGATTTGCATTCATACCACTACGTTTGTAGGTGATTTAGTTTGTGCACCAGGATTAATGTAAAAAATCTGAATTTGAGTGTACTAGTGTATGGCATTAGGAAAAGAATGCTTCAGTATGTACAATACATGCCACTGAGGCACATTTTGAATATTGTTTACTTATAAAGGCTTCAAATCAGATAATTTCTTGTAACAATTGTTACAAGCCATGGCAGAACTTAATTGTTGTTGAAATAGAATTGGAGAGCAAAAGGAAAGAAATATGCATCCTGAAGCTACAGTGAGGCTTGGGTCAATTAGTGATTGGTGATTCACGATGGCTGCTGTGATCAATAATAAATAAATGGGAAAAATGTCCATACATTAAGAAAATATTAGCAAGAATTGGTTAGAAAATGGATTGTTTCTAGTTCCCTTCTGTTTTCACAAGCATGCCTCACAAATGCGTAAAGGCACGTTTTCTTAAATCAAAATCATAGCCACTTCAAAGCGAATGTATTCAGTAAATTTTAAGGTATTTGTTTTCACATTTGGACTTGTACTCCTTAAATTCCATTTTAAACTGTAAGAATGGACACAGTATTTTTTTTTAATGTTTCACGTTAGAACATAATTTCATGTAGCAAACAATAATAATATTTACTACCAGTAACGGCGTACTGCATGATAACGTGCAGTGAATACACTTGACTTCAGCATTCCTAGTTTTCCTCCTCTTTCTCTATACATTTATCATTCGTTTGCTCAGAGGTTGATGCGCTTGCTGCTTCCTGAGCAGCTCTTCTTTACTTCACCCTAGCGGCCCGCTGCTTATTTTGTTGGCATCTTTTTGCATTAAAACTGATTAAGTTAGTTTTTGTGTTGCAATTACTTAGTATGTTTTCTTTAATTTTTCACTTAATCTGACACTTAAGTCTTCAATCTGCCTCAAGAATGATTAGCGAAGGTGGTAGGGAATGAGAACGGCGCCCGTACACATGCGCTGCATAGCCGCCCTGCTGCGCGCTGCTGAGAGTTGATTCTACAATAAAAATAAAAAGAGTAATAAAATCATCACCCTGAAAGCGGATAGTAGACGTCACGTAGTGTATGTGTACCAAATTTCAAGTCAGTAGTTGAAACGGTTTGTGAGCTACAGGTGATTAAAAATCCTAGACAGACAAACGAACAGCCATGGTAGCGTATTATAGAAGAAGATGATTGTGAAGAAATAGCTTTCACCTGAAAAATTCCAAACTTACTCTTTAAGAGAAGGTTGTAATGAATTCTCTGCATATACAGGGTCACGGTAAGAGATGCAAGCCATAGGGGATCTTGGAGGCCTAATGGCAGCAGGCTCTATTCTCTTCTTTTTTTTTCTGGTTATAAGAACAAGATGTGCTTCTAAAGCTTAACTAGGTCAGAGACTCAGAAGTCTCATCACCTCCACCATAACTGGCTAAACACCTGTTGGAATTGACCTTACCCCCATTTCCTCCTCAGATATGAAAAGGTGGAGTCTGGCAAAAGGTTGGCAATAGTTACATGGAGAGATCCAAATCACAGAACTGTCCAGAAAACCATTCTAGATGTTTCTAAGTGGTAATAAGAACAAGCAGGAGATAGTTCTTTGGAGTTTGTTGTTTAAAAAAAAAAAAAGTTGTGGACAAAACCATCTTACAATTTAAAACATACTTTAAAGTTTATTAAACCATGTAAACATTACACTCATTCTTTGGTAAGATGATTGTATAATACTATAATATTGTACAAATATTTTGTAATATTATAGTTTGTTTTTCATTCTTTTTCAATTTACAGAATGGGCGGCATTCCAGCCAGAACACACAAAGAAGAAAGGTTGCTCATATTTTTAGGTATAATAGACATCTTACAATCCTACAGGTAATACCAACTGATTGTTTTGATTTAACAAAATTACTGGCAGATTATGTATATTCTGAAAACATGATATTAAAAAAAAAGCGGCACAATGATTAATAATGCAGATGCCTCACAATTTCAGGGGCCTAAGCTGATTTTCTGTCTGGTTTATGCATTGTTTTCATTTACTACTTGTGTATGCCCGAGTCAAAAGACGTTGTACATTTTACAGTCATTGGTAATGCTTAACTGTTCCTGTGTGTGTGCGTGCGAGAAGGAGAGAAAAAGACCAAATCCATGGAGACAACATGCAAACTTCACATCTGGATAGAATTAAATCTCACTATCTTAGAGCTGTGAGACAGCTGTTTTAACCACTGCACCATCTTGTCATCCCTGAATGGAACCCATATATAAATTAAATAGCTTTTCCTTGAACCAGATATTACTTAACTACCGTTAGAACTTAAGAAGCATTTACTGATTAACACCCTGGCTAAAGACAATTACAGTGTCATTTCAATACATACAAAAAACAGATCTTCATGTCCCATTAAAGACTGATTGTAAATAGCATTTTGAGAACAGGAACATTAATGAGTACTGAAAAATCCACCAGTACATGAATTTCAGAAGTTGGTCATATTATTACTGAACTGAGATTAACAGCTAGAGAAGAAAGACATAGTGAAAATGGAAAAGCTGATTGGCCAGATGTTAAAAATAAACACACAAAACACTTGATCAGATACAGAGGCATGAAGATCTGATTCAAAACAGTTTTAACTCAAGCAGAATTATTAGGCAAAGATGAGTAAATGAATAGAGAATAGAAAAACACTGAAAAATGATATAAAAAAACTCGGCACATGACAAAAACATAGATTGGGACCTGTTGGACTGCAGGTGGCACACAACTATGTGTAGCTGTCATACAGATGTAAGCAGTTGTTGCGTTTATAGCCAAACTGCACTTAAAAGTTAAAACAACTGGCATTTTGAAGGCCTGGACAGAGAATGAGAAAATGAAATTACAGTGATTATAAGGTGATATATTTGTTTTTGGTTTGAGTTTCAAATGTACAGTAAAAGGCTTGAGTTTTTAAAAAGGAACACAAAGATTTTAGTAAAGTTCAGTAAAGTTAGAATTTAAAAAATGTTTAGTCAGTGTAACCCTACAAAGTATTCATCATTTGATAATATGAATTTAATTGGTTTATTCAAGTGAAAGAAACAACCTGAAATGCCCATGTTTTGATAAAGAAAAAATCTGAATTTGGCCTAACCTAATTTTCACTACACTATAAAAAAATGTAACTGTCAAAAAACTGTCTGAAGCATATACCAGTGTATGGTTTGTATTAGTAAGATTAATGCAGTCACTAGTTAAAATTCTATCATCATTAACACTAAATTGAACTGTATCATTCAGTACATAAAATGTATTTACCATTATCTCAGAACAAAATAAATAATGGTGTATCCTCACTCTGGGGGTCCTGGGTGGTCTTTTGGCCTTGGAACCCAACAAATTTATTTTCTCGAACATCCTGCCAATTGGAGTTTTAATTTTCCTGTCCTCCTTGGCCATCTGACCATAGTTTGTAATTAAGCTGGACATTATGTTATAAATATAACAGTTCTTTAATTTTTACTTTTTTTCTAACTACTTTTAGCTATTAATATTGCAAAGGACTTTGAACTACTTTCATGTATAAAAATGTGCAATATAAATATTTTTTTGTTCTAAAATAACTCTTAAATTATAGCACAGATACCATAAATACTTAAATGGGACTATAAACAAAGCTTAAGGATATTTAAGAAAATTGCAGCCCTCAGACTGTATGCACGTTTATGCACTGAAATTAATACTATGGCTACTCTACATAGTCTACGTTGTCTTATGAACAAGGAAAGATGCTTTTGTGATATATTTGTGTACTACATTTTTGCCAGATAGCAGAAACAGCCCACGATAAATTAGCTTCCATAACCACAAAACCTGCAGTACTCGGAGGGTGGGGGAAATATCTTTCTTTGCATCTTTCAGATTCTTTCCCCTTGTGCAAAAGTATGGGATCACCAGAAACAATTTTCAGCATTCTGGCGAAGGGGGTTATTCTTTTATGCAGATCTCCTAACTTTATCAAATTTTACAATTATCTGACAAAAAATATCCTAGAAAATGTAGAAGAGTTCTGAAAAATTTCATAATACTGTATATGGCAATACATGAAAATTAATTTTACTTCAGGTGCACATTACTTAAAAGTAGTATTGTTAGTAATAGTTAGATAAAGTAATTTAACCATTTTAATGTACAGTTGTAGATTAATGTAAGGTAACTATATAAAAATTGTTAATTTTTGAGTGAATTGTAATCGTTACATTCTTTAGTATATTAGTCACCGTATTTTATTTTATCATCATTGTGAGTTTATAGCAATATAACAATTATTTATAAAATATTCTTGCACATCGAAACAATTGATGTTGATGGCTATAACACTGCTCAAATGTAAATTTTGATGCATTTATCTGTTTAAAAGCATTGTTTTAAATATTTTTTAATCTTCACATTTGAATCTTCCTCGTAACTGTCCTAAAATGTGGGGCTTCTGTAACAATGTTTGGAATCTCTAAATAAATAATGGACACACATTTCCTATAAGTATTAGTTTTCTCATTCCCTGAGATGTTTTCTTTATTGTTTCTTTGCTGCATTTTCCTCTGTGAAGAGATTTAACCACCCTTAAGCTCTGGTCACAAGTAAAGAGGGGATCACACAGTGACAAAATAAATAAGGCTGATACTTGAGTTGTGTTATATTTGTGTTCACTGAGTGGATTTCTAGCCATCCGCAGCTTTGCTGCCTGTATTTGCTACATTTTCATTGTTGGCCAGTTGAGAGAAAAAGACCATGTTAAGTCGAAAAATGACGAAGTAACACAATTAACAAACATCTACAACTGATGCATATCACATGGCAAAATGCAGAGAATGTACCTCAAGGTCGCTTACAGTGGCCAGGTATGACGGTTGCCACCTTACATTCCAAAAATGGCACAAGTCCAGGTTGACTAACTGACATCTAAACATGCTGACATTTAAAGCTTCTCACAGTTACAGGCAGTGGCTTCTTTTCTTATTCCTAGTTGTTTTCTTGCTTTGGTATGTATTGCTTTTGCTTTTGTTCCTGGTCCTTTTTTATGGCCTTCATTTCTGCTTCACCCTTTTGTTATTATTTTTCCTTGATTCATGTTTGTGTTTTTTGCCAGCACCTGACCATGTGCTTGCCTACTCCTCGTGTTTTCTTCTCACCATGACTAAGATGATGACCTTAGTATTAGTGAGTGTCTTTATGTTCTCGACCTTAAATCTGAAAATCATAGTGTGAAAAATGCTTCTAGCAGGTGTTATCGCCATACTAAAATAAATTCACTTAGCCAGTGTCAGCCTGAAAATTCAGCTAGAAAGAGTTAGTGTCCAACAGGGGTGTGATCATCTCACAGTTTATCATGTCACATCACTGTATCAACCACTCCCATTTTGGATCACATTATGTGCAACACTACCATAGGATTAAATTTATTATTTTTATTCTTACAACAAATAAACATGAAACGTGTTTTTTTTTCCCTTGAAGGTTCATCAAGAAGCTGGAACACTCCTGGAAAGCACTAGTATATGATGGTGTAAGTTTTATTAATCTCTCAAAAGCAAAAGTAAAAGCCTTTGGAATATATGTCAACCTTGTGTAGAAGGTTCTCATTAGATGGACTAGCAGTGGACGGCAGGCAGTGTGTTGTAGTGGTTAGGACTTTGGACTTCAAACCCTGAGGTTGTGGGTCAAATCCCACTACTGACACTGTGTGACCATGAGCAAGTCATGTCACCCGCTTGTGCTCCAATTGGAAAAATAAAAGCAATGTAACCAATTATATCTCAAATGTTGCAAGGGCACCATGCTGTTTACAGTTATGATTTCCGTACTGTGGCATACATTGTTATGAAATATTGTTTGGTAAATTGGACCCCAAATATGTGGGAACCAAAAGCTTGATGGATTATAGCAGGATAGGAAGTAAGATTTTTATCCCCATTTTGCTGTATACAAGCATGATGGAAGAGCAGCAAGCATCTGTGGTTAGTGTGTTTCCAGCTTGCTGTGTTGTCATTTTTGGGCATAATAATGGACCAGATCATTGTATAAACTAAAACACATACAGGTATTTGTTTATGACAGTAAATTAATTAGTATGGGTCAAATGAAGAAACTGTAAACAATACAACATTTCATTGTATGTAACAATTATGTTGTAATTATTGTACACATTGTTCTTTTTCACAGTAAATCTGATTTGATCTTTTAGAAGTGTTTAGTAGTTTATAAATGATGATTTGAGAAAGAGAGAAAAAAGACTAAAATTAAATGCTTATTTTATTTATCAGGTGTACAAGATAATTGACATGTAAAATTGAATTGGGGAAAATCTGCATCTGACTCTAGTGAACTCAAAAAATTTATATAAGCAATCCATCCATCCATCCTCTTCCACTTATCCGAGGTCGGGTCGCGGGGGCAGCAGCTTGAGCAGAGATGCCCAGACTTCCCTCTCCCCGGCCACTTCTTCTAGCTCTTCCGGGAGAATCCCAAGGCGTTCCCAGGCCAGCCGAGAGACATAGTCCCTCCAGTGTGTCCTGGGTCTTCCCCGGGGTCTCCGGTTAGACGTGCCCGGAACACCTCACCAGGGAGGCGTCCAGGAGGCATCCTGATCAGATGCCCGAGCCACCTCATCTGACTCCTCTCGATGCGGAGGAGCAGCGGCTCTACTCTGAGCCTCTCCCGGATGACTGAGCTTCTCACCCTATCTTTAAGGGAAAGCCCAGACACCCTGCGGAGGAAACTCATTTCAGTCGCTTGTATTCGCGATCTCGTTCTTTCGATCACTACCCATAGCTCATGACCATAGGTGAGGGTAGGAACATAGATCAACTGGTAAATTGAGAGCTTCGCCTTGTGGCTCAGCTCCTTTTTCACCACGACAGACCGATGCAGAGCCCGCATTACTGCGGATGCCACAGCGATCCACCTGTCGATCTCGCACTCCATTCTTCCCTCACTCATGAACAAGACCCCGAGATACTTGAACTCCTCCACTTGGGGCAGGATCTTGCTCCCAACCCTGAGAGGGCACTCCACCCTTTTCCGGCTGAGGACCATGGTTTCGGATTTGGAGGTGCTGATTCCCATCCCAGCCGCTTCACACTCGGCTGTGAACCAATCCAGACAGAGCTGAAGATCACGGCCTGATGAAGCAAACAGGACAACATCATCTGCAAAAAGCAGTGATCCAATCCTGAGTCCACCAAACCGGACCCCCTCAACACCCTGGCTGCGCCTAGAAATTCTGTCCATAAAAGTTATGAACAGAATCTGTGATAAAGGGCACCTCTGGCGGAGTCCAACTCTCACTGGAAACTGGTTCGACTTACTGCCGGCAATGCGGACCAAGCTCTGGCACCGATCGTACAGGGACCGAACCGCCCTTATCACGGGGTCTGGTACCCTATACTCTCGGAGTATCCCCCACAGGATTTCCCGAGGGACATGGTCGAATGCCTTTTCCAAGTCCACAAAACACATGTAGACTGGTTGGGCAAACTCCCATGCACCCTCCAGGACCCTGCTAAGGGTGTAGAGCTGGTCCACTGTTCTGCGACCAGGACGAAAACCACACTGTTCCTCCTAAATCCGAGGCTCGACTATCTGACGAACCCTCCTCTCCAGGACCCCCGAATAGACTTTTCCAGGGAGGCTGAGGAGTGTGATCCCTCTGTAGTTGGAACACACCCTCCGGTCCCCTTTCTTAAAGAGGGGGACCACCACCCCGGTCTGCCAATCCAGAGGCACTGTCCCTGATGTCCATGCGATTTTGCAGAGGCGTGTCAACCAAGACAGTCCTACAACATCCAGAGCCTTGAGGAACTCCGGGTGTATCTCATCCACCCCCGGGGCCCTGCCACCAAGGAGTTTTTTGACCACCTCAGTGACCTCAGTCCCAGAGATGGGGGAGCCCACCTCTGAGTCCCCAGGCTCTGCTTCCTCATTGGAAGGCATGTTAGTGGGATTGAGGAGGTCTTTGAAGTACTCCCCCCACCGACCCACAACGTCCCGAGTCGAGGTCAGAAGCGCACCATCCCCACCATATACAGTGTTGACACTGCACTGCTTCCCCTTCCTGAGACGCCGGATGGTGGACCAGAATCTCCTCGAAGCCGTCCGAAAGTCGTTCTCCATGGCCTCCCCAAACTCCTCCCATGCCCGAGTTTTTGCCTCAGCAACCACCAAAGCCGCATTCCACTTGGCCTGCCAGTACCTATCAGCTGCCTCCAGAGTCCCACAGGACAAAAGGGTCCTGTAGGACTCCTTCTTCAGCTTGACGGCATCCCTCGCTGCCGGTGTCCACCAACGGGTTCGGGGATTGCCACCACGACAGGCACCGACCACCTTACGGCCACAGCTCCGGTCAGCTGCCTCAACAATAGAGGCACGGAACATGGCCCATTCGGACTCAATGTCCCCCACCTCCCTCGGGATGTGGTCGAAGTTCTGCCGGAGGTGGGAGTTGAAGCTATTTCTGACGGGGCTCTGCCAGACGTTCCCAGCAGACCCTCACAACACGTTTGGGCCTACCAGGCCTGACCGGCATCCTCCCCCACCATCGGAGCCAACTCACCACCAGGTGGTGATCAGTTGACAGCTCCGCCCCTCTCTTCACCCGAGTGTCCAAGACATGTGGCCGCAAGTCTGACGACATGACCACAAAGTCGATCATCGACCTGAGGCCTACGGTGTCCTGGTGCCAAGTGCACATATGAACACCCCTATGCTTGAACATGGTGTTTGTTATGGACAATCCGTGACGAGCACAGAAGTCCAATAACAAAACACCACTCGGGTTCAGATTGGGGGGGGCCATTCCTCCCAATCACACCCTTCCAGGTCTCACTGTCATTGCCCACGTGAGCATTGAAGTCTCCCAGCAGAACGAGGGAGTCCCCAGAAGGTATGCCCTCTAGCACCCCCTCCAGGGACTCCAAAAAGGGTGGGTACTCTAAACTGCTGTTCGGTGCATACGCACAAACAACAGTTAGGACCCGTTCCCCCACCCAAAGGTGGAGGGAGGCTACCCTCTCGTCCACCGAGGTAAACCCCAATGAACAGGCTCCAAGTCGGGGGGCAATAAGTATACCCACACCCGCTCGGCACCTCTCACCGGGGGCAACTCCAGAGTGGTAGAGAGTCCAGTCCCTCTCAAGGAGATTGGTTCCAGAGTCCAAGCTGTGCGTCGAGGTGAGTCCGACTATATCTAGCCGGAACCTCTCAACCTCGCGCACCAGCTCAGGCTCCTTCCCCTTCAGAGAGGTGACATTCCACGTCCCAAGAGCCAGCTTCTGTAGCCGAGTATCGGACTGCCAAGGTCCCCGCCTTCGGCCACCACCCAACTCACACTGCACCCGACCTCCTTGGCCCCTCCCATAGGTGGTGAGCCCATGGGAAGGGGGACCCACGTTGACTCTTCGGGCTGTGCCCGGCCGAACCCCATGGGTGCAGGCCCAGCAACCAGGCGCTCGCCATCGAGCCCCACCTCCAGGCCTGGCTCCAGAGGGGGGCCCCGGTGACCCGCGTCCAGACGAGGGAAAACGCCGTCCAAAGTTTTTAGTCATCATAGGAGGTTTGAACCGCTCTTTGTCTCATCCCTCACCTAAGACCAGTTTGCCTTGGGTGGCCCTACCAGGGGCATAAAGCCCCGGACAACAGAGCTCCTAGGATCACTGGGACACGCAAACCCCTCCACTACGATAAGGTAGCAGTTAAAGGAGGGGTATATAAGAAATGAGTTTGAGTATTTTGCTATTGTTTGTATATTTTGGTTAGCAGTGAAAACAGATTTAGGCCAACTATAGTTAACATATTGTAGATCTGTTTAATTACAGTATACAGATCATAGAAGCATGTTATCATTAAAATAAATATCTAGAAACTTCCAAAAATGAGTTTTGATATCAACCTGTGAAGGGTTCCATTCCTAAGTATCTCAGGCTCCAACAACCATGCTTTATAGGGGACTCATATTCTGCCTGCTGCTAATTACCTCTGCAAATTTTAGGGATGGTTAAGCAACTGGCCTTTTCTTTTTAGTACCATTATTGAAGGAACAGAAATAATAGAATACATAACCACATTTTCTGAGGTGGGTTGGCACCGTGCCCGGGATTGGTTCCTGCCTTGTGCCCTGTGTTGGCTGGGATTGGCTCCAGCAGACCCCCGTGACCCTGGGTTCGGATTCAGCGGGTTGGAAAATGGATGGATGGATAACCACATTTTGTATATAATTCATTGTTGTTGGGTTATGACAAAGACACTAGACAGAAAACATGACCCAGAAAAGAATAGCAAGATAGAACTATAATTGACTGAAAAAAACAAAAGTACTTGCCTCATATTGGTGGAGATTTATCATGCTTATTCATAAAAAGTTCTGGACAAACGTGCAATACACAAATGAGTCAAAAGTGGAACCTTTTGGCTGGCTTGTGCCGAGATATGTCCAAAGAAGAGCTAGTGTATTCCACTGTAAAAATTTAATTCTATTTGTTAAAAAAAGTGGTTGTACTGTCACGCCTTGAAATGGTATGATACTGAGTTCACCAAAAATTCAGCAGTGGATTCCTTGGGTGAAACTACAGTTATCTATCAAACAGCAGCAGCCTTTAGTGTAGCTGTGTCTTGCTGTAAGATAGGGATGTAAAAATGCTTAAAGAAAAATAAACTTGGAGTTTTGGAATAGCCTAACCAAGTTTCTAGCCAGAAATATTTGTTCAAAACTAACAAATGTTACTGAAATTAAAAAAAATTATACAAGGAAGAATTTCTCCATGATGCTGTGAGAAATTGTTTGGTAAGTACAGGAAAAGACGGACTGCAGTTGTATCTGCTGATAGTGGCACAAGCAGTTTTTGATTCTATTGGTGAAAGCGTTTTTTCAAATTCATTTTTGAATTGTTCTTTCCATTAGTTAAAGTTCTCATTAAGAGCTCCTTTATTCGAACCTTTTTCTTTTTTTTTCTTTTTGTAAAACTTGAATTATATGTATGGAGTGTTATTTGATTTTAATAAATTCAATAAAATTTAAAAAATGTATCTATTATTGGGCATTGTCTTGAAAATATAAAACCAGTCACTGTGAAAAAACGTGCCTTAATGCAGAAAGTCAAATGGGACAAATACTTTTTTTACAGCACAGTATATGTCTTGAAGAAACGAGGAAGTTCATTTGTCTGAAACCAGTTGAAAGTGTACAGTTGTAGGCAACTGCCATTTAAAAGTAAAAGGAGAACTGTAATTAATATTTTAACCATCTGGACAAGTCATTTATCTCTAAGTTCTCAGGGTGGGACGGTGTTTATCATGGTACTGGAGAGTGGTGACCATTCAAATAAGAATGTACTCTGTACCTGCTCAAATAGTATTACTGCTATGACTATTTTTGAAAATCTGGAATGCTTTAACATGAATTTGACTGTGATACCTTGTGTTTCATCCTCCTAAAGTATTTCGTATAAAGTTTTTAATAGAACAGGTCCCTATGTTTTTCACATCTTTCACAGTACATGTGTAGATATTTATTTCTCCATATTAAATAAGAAACATGAAGCATTTTTTTCTCTAGTTTCTAAAAAGTGTACCTTTTCACTTATAGTACAGGGAATTATTCTTAAAAATATTTAACAAAGTGTCCAGTGAATCAGCTCTAAAGTTTGTATTTTATTCTCTTCTGTAGGACTCCGTGTCAGTACATAGACCAAGTTTCTACTCGGACAGATTCCTAAAGTTCATGAGCACCCGCGTTTTCAAGAAGATTCAGCGTAAGTCATGTCTGGTACAATGACATATTATTAAGCTTGTCCATCGCTCTACTTTTTTTTCTTTGGATTAATTAGTCTGCAATTATATAAATCTATCAAAAAATATATTTGTTTGATTAACTTTTTTGAAGTCCAAATTATTCAAAACCCCATAGAATAAAGTCAAGATCTCATTACTTCATTTTCTATTCATTTGTCTTTAAGAAGATTAAATTCAGAACAGGCTGAGCAAGTCTAACAAGACATCCCTATTATTAGCAAGAGCACCACCTCATCCTGAGTAGTTTACAGAGGCTTCCAGGATAGTTGATAGATTTAACATTTCTATTGTGATGAATATCTGTCCTTGGAACATCTCCTAGTACAACTCCAAAATAGCCAGCGACCATTCTCATTAGAGTCCCAAGCATCTGCTTCTTTGTCACCTGCAGAAGGCAGACTACGCTTTTTCAAGAGAGGACCATGGCCTCACATTTTGAGATGATGGTTCTTTTTTCCACTTAACACAAGGCAGCAAATCTAGACCAGTTTGCACTGAGGAGACAAAAAGTACCAGGTTACCAGCAAAGAGCAGAGATACAACTCACACACATTCAAATGAGATTTGCTTAAGCCACAGCTAGTCTTTGATGTTTTCCTTTCTATTAAATCACTGAAAGTCGAGAAAACATGATGGACAATTTTTGATTTCAAATGTCTACATTTTATTGATTCTACTTAACACAGAGATTGTAAATACAACTGTTGATTGTATTTCAGATATTTAAAGCTGATTATTTAAAATATGTATTACTACAGCCGTACAACCTTATATTCTTACAGCACTTTCCAGAACATTTCCAGAGGTACATTGTCATATGTTTTCACCAGGTCCATAAAGCACATGTAGACATAGGTGACAAGTTTTCACAACTCCTTACATACACATCTGTGCTATCGCTAAGAGTTGATGTAGAGTTTCCCAACCAGGTCGGAATCTGAATTGCTATTTCTGAATCTTATATTTGAATGTTGATGATGTCTTTTTTGGAAAATGTGAACATCTATTCTAGTCTGCCAAATTATCATGCAATTAACCAAGATGCAGAAACAATATACATATAGCATATCCTTATATAAAGTGACACAAGATCAGTCATTTGGCCCAAATATTCTTGAACCAGATACAGTTAACAGCAACCTTGTGTCCATGCTTCTCTCTAAAAGATTAACCTTGAGTATTACAGAAATCAAAAACCAATTTACCATTACTTAGCAATGTACTGTATATCATGAGCAGTGTAAACCAAAGAAAGGTCATGCCACACCTGCTAAAATTTGCTAACTATGCTGCTTACTTTTTTGTTTTCATTAGGTGTGAAATCTTTTTAACTACATGAAAAAGAACTGATATATTTCTGTTTTAGTTAATACTATTGTCATAGTAACCTTTCATGGGACGAAAGAGGTGGTTTTTGAAGAACAAAACAATTTTAGATGAGCTACTTTGCCTGAATATCATTGCTTCAAAATATGTCAGTGGGTTTTATACAAGGATCACAAATGCACAATTGGAAAATTACAATACATTTTAAAGGCATGTGTGTGGCAGAACTAATGTTAAAGGTGTGATGGTTTTACCCAAAATAACTAAAAGAGGACATTAAGATATGCCTATTTAACAAGGAGTGTATGTGAAATGTACTTTATGTATTTTGACAAGAGGATATCAAACTGCTCTTGTGTGTTTTCACAAAAAGTGTTTCTTAAGAACCAGCATGCAGTTCATTAGAACCAAACATAGAATTTCGTGACCATTATACCATTCCCTAGGAGTCTGGCAAGCAATATAGTTTAGGTGTAATTCATAATGCTATGATAGTACAACTGAGATACAAACGTGAAGGGACGTCCTCCATCTTATATGACTAAATACCATTAGAGATATAGGCAAATATGTAATGATGAATTAAAAATTATAGCATTGTTATTCCCTTTTTAATAAACCTAAATATTTTATTGTGTAAAGCTATTAGGAGTTCCCCCTCAAGAAGAGTCCGCAATTCCATCCCAGCACTGACTTCCTCCTCACAGGAAGTGCTGTCATCCCATACTGAGAACCGTGCAGAAGACAGAACAGAGAGACTTACTGGAACAAGAAGTCTTGCAAGCTTGGATGGGAAAGGTACATTTAAAAAGTTCTAAGTAGCATCAGTGTCTCAGAGAGCTTTGGTTCTGTTATATTCCTTATTCTGTTCTAATTTAGCTATTGGTATGGTTACTAAAGAAGTAAACAGTCATATTAGTGTCAAGTAAGTATAATCAGAAGAAATGCAGATTTTTCCTTTGAAAGTATCTATCTATCTATCTATCTATCTATCTATCTATCTATCTATCTATCTATCTATCTATCTATCTATCTGAAAGTCTTTATATGTGCAATTACTATGAAAATTCTAAATTACAAAAATGCATATTTTGAGTTACCCATTTTTTTCCCCCGACACTTTTATACTTTTACAGTCATAGTATTGTAATGTACATGGTATGAAAAAAAAAGTGTAAAGCGTAAATAGTGTGTAAGTTAACAATAAAATATATGAATGATGTAAAGTTATGACAAACAAATCGGGTGTTTTTCATTAAATAAGATACCACAGGCCTCCTCACAGTGTAATGTAATTTAGATAGTTTTTTTAAATTATGGTACTTATATCAGAACTGATTTCAAAGAATATTGGCTAAAAAGCTGATTATATTTACATTTTTAAAAGAACTCAAAAATGCAAAAAAAGACTTGAACACAAAAAACAAATGATGCGTTTTGTCAAAAAATAACTGAGTAGTGCTTAGACATCTGAACCTTGTGTTACTGACTGGTTGATCAGCATACCTTAACAGATACAGCAGCTCATTCACATTAGCTAAAATTGCAGATCTCTCTTAAGGATTTTTTTTGCTTTGTCCCCCATTTTTGATATGTTGAATGTATAAAATATGAGCACTGAGACCATTTGTATAACAAGTACCAAGACAATAGCAGTGTAGCATGCATACACACACAAAATGTAGTTATGCCCCAAACAGGGTGTCTTTATTTCAAACCAGCAAGGCTGCAAACATGACACACCTACTGTTCCTTCCTGTTGTTTGGGCCACAGGAAACGCCTACTAAAATAACAAATACAAGTAGGGAACATTGCAGGATTATTCTGCATGATATTTTCTCCATTCATTCCACTCTTAACAGGGATGGTACCTGCAATAATTATTACTTTCTCTCTGTGTCTTTTTCCTCCATGCTGCTCCACTACATAGATGGTGTTACTCCCACATTGGCTCTTACTTATGCTTTACGTTTTTCAATCTCCACACACTTTACCTTGTTTTCCTCAAGGCTTTCAGAGGAATGTTCACCATCTCTGTCACTCCAGGCTCTAGCCCTCTAGGCCATCCTCTCCCTGCTACATTTGCATATAAATTTTTTCCTATTTCATCACAAAATAATTGCAACTCTTCATAAAGCATACCATGTTTTCCTTCATTTATTCAACTTGAAAATATTCTAAACTATACTTTAATAGCTGTTAGTCTTTATGTAAGCAAACAAAGCATACAGTACTTTGTTTATAATGTGTAAACATTTTTTTGTTGTTGTTGTTGTTTGGTCATAGTGTTTGGATCACTGCAGCAGCCAGACCTGGTGCCAAATGCTCCATCTCTTTTTGAAGCATCATCCTTAGCTACTACTATCTCATCTACTTCACTGTACACAAATGAACGCTACCTGATGAATGACACTGGAGATGTTGAATGCAGGTACATTTAATCAATTTGTTGTGCTTTTAAAGAAGAATATCAAATCATATTTCATAAATGTATTCATTTGATAATAGGTTTTTCAGTAATCCTCCAATAGACATTTTTTTTCCTTTTGCTAGCATTAGCAAATTTTGCTACAAATATAAATTACAGAAATTAAGCTATGTTCTAGTAAGTAGTAAAGTATAATTACAGGTTGCCTGTTTAAAAAATTTTTTTCCAAGTATTTAAAGTGATGCTTTAATTTTTTTCCATGTATTTAAAGTGTTGCTTTTAACAACTATTGCATGTTCTTGCTAATAGATTAAAGGCAAAGTTGCCGCCCATATGGAAAGTGCCATTTAGACAAACATTTAATACACATTTGGTATACAGTAAATATTATCTTTGTTTATGATTTGGAATGTTTATGGTTGATTAAAGTTGAAACACATTTACCAATTCCATTGTAAAGTATATACATTTAAGCATCAAAGACAAGTTTTTTGTCTTTGGAGTTTTTAAATTATTTTTATTTATTTATCCTACAATGTATTGATTTGTCTGTCTCTTGCATATTATGTTTCATATCCACAATGTTATTCGTACAGTACCATTGCTGCAAGATTAAAGTTAGATTCACTTGGGCTTAAATGGTCTTTGGGGGAAAAAAAAGACTTTTTTGCACAATCTTGCATATTAACTAACTAACTATTTCCCAAAAACAGTTATTCTTTTAACAAGAATAACTGTAAATCTTGAAACTTGTGAGGTGGGCTGGAAATAAGTGGATGTTTCTGTTTTATATTTAAAAACTTGTGCAGTGTTCTGATCCTGTCCATTAAGAAGAGTGTCCATGAAATAATACACTGGGCTGCAAAAGCAAGCTAATTTTATCTGAAATGTATAAGAAAGCAAGCAAATGATATTGATTACTATTTGAAGCTAATATGCTGTACCTCTTTTATTGTTTATACTTAGTCTAAAATTATTCTGTTTATTCCTCTTTTAGTTGACTAAAGGGCAAGTCACATTAGACAACTTTTCCAGCAATCTTCAGTCATAGCCTTCATTTACATAATCTTAGGGAGTTGGTGGCAGTTGACAGTGCATTCTTATAAAGGTCAATCGCATAGTCTGACATACTTTGCGACTCGTACAGACAAAATCAGGAACACGGGTCCATTGAACATCCCAAACAAATGAGAGACTCGTCTGTCTGATGTCTCGTGTTTTATGTAGCACAGCAGAATGAAAAAAAAGTCAGAGATTGTGGTGGAACTTACTGAACCTGTTAACACTGTTGGCTGTCAGAAAACAGACAAGCAAGATTGTAATGGAAAGTTGGCAAGTAAGCACTAAATTTGATATGCCCAATGATTTTCAGTTGTATAAACTGACGTGGTCCAGCAATGTGATCAGCAACTTTATTTGGTAAGTGTGACATATACCCCTCAACTAGAAGTCGTGTAGTGTGACATTGACTTTAGATAAAGGTGTTGGCTTGAAGTTTGATAAATGTCTTGTATTGTGTTTACATTCATAAGCTGATGACTTTTTATGGTAGTTGCCAGAAGAGCTTTAAAATCGAGACTTTTATTACATATTTTATTTATACTCATTCTGATAATAATAATATGTTTGGTAATGCATAGTACACCTTTCTGTTTTATTCTGGATTCAAAATACTATCAAAACTTAAAGCTGAGCATCAGGAAATTAATGTAATAATTACTCATAATTATCAATATTGAATGATAAAGAAAATTATATCATGGTAACATTTTTGACCATTTCGTCCAGCCATACTTTTATACTGTTGCATTAATGACGTCACAGTCAGCAACTTTTCCAGCTACTTTTTTGTCGTATGATAACAACAACAACCATTATCATCAAATTAAAGGCTCCACAGGAACTCAAAATAATGGTGCCAACTTAAAAAAAAAAATTGCATAATAACAAAGTTATAACATGAAAAAATAATACCTATGTCAAAATCAAATTAAATAAAAATAATTAAATATTTGAATTGAGAATGAATTAGAACCGTAGAATATAAAGAGAAACTATAATGAAATCCAAAAATAAAGCCCCATGAAATCACAGCATAATATATTTAGCTTTTCTAATTTATATTACCGTATATGTTTCTTGATCCAGAATTAAATCAGCATGGTTACAGTATGGATATTGCAAAATCAGTTACCATGGTCTGTTGAATTTCTAAAGCTAGAGAACAATAGGTGTTCTGAGACATTCACCTGTTTATGTGTGTAATAGAATATTTTGTATGCAAGAATTTTGTCATAGAAGAATACCTCTCAAAGATGACCCAGACTTTGATATTGACAGCAAAAGAAAATAACTATGAAGTGTAAAGCAATGGAGAATCAAAGAGTTGTGGTGCATCAAATACTCTTAACAAACACTGTAGGGTTTTCTTATGAGTCACCTGAAACTATCTATTATTACATAGAAGACCTCATTCTTGGAATGGTAGAAATTTAGGAATCATTTTGTTACTTGGGATGTAACTTGGATGCATTACTATTACCCTAACCCAAAGCAACTCTTGAAGCACCAGAATCATGATGATTCTCAAGTATCAAAACAAAAAGGCGAAATCCAGTACTAGTGATATCATATGCACATTTTTAAGCTGTTGGGGTTGTAGTCCACACTGATTAAATGCTTCAAAAGGCTCCATGACTGGGCATTATTAGACTGGTATAAATCAAGGTAAAGGAGGTAAAGAAAACCTGTGACCCCTTTTGCATCATGACAGTGTCCCACTTACACTGCATGGTTTGCAAAAGCTGCTCTGCAAAACTGAAAACAAGAATAGGTGCCACATCTACCTATTTTCCAAATAATAGTCAAAGCAATGAAAGCACTATATGGCCCTATTTGAATACCATTTGTTCCCCAGTCTGAAGAACTACCTCTTTGGCACTGCTGTTCTCCAGATGACTCTTCCATTCATTGGGATCCATGATCATATGACTGGAAGAGGCAAGGCTGTTGGTTTTAATGTCACAGGGCAGTATCTGCACTTCGGTACTTCTGATTTGTTTACTGGACTAGTCGTTTTGAGACAACATCCAGTCTCCCCTGAAAAGACAGAAGAAAATACTTTGAGATATCTTACAGTGTGTATGTGTGTATAAATACAAAATTTAATTGTCTTTTTAGATATTAAAAGTATCAGTCTTTTATATATGTAAAAACTTTATTCTGTATAATCCTTATATTTTGATAGTTGCATTCTTAAAATACTTGCAACCTTTCCATTATTTTCTGCTGTCACTGGACTGTCTGTGAGCTTTCCTTATAAATGATTTCAACTGTACTGTATACATGTACTAGTCTAGTGAATAAATTAATCATCTATGTGGTTTGCGGTTTGTGGATTCCATTTTCAGAAAAGTAAAGCTATGAGATATTAGGAAATTTTCTTATTAGAAGCACTGATTTCACAGAGGGGATACACAGATTTTGTAGCTAAAGGAAATATACTTCAAGTCTGCATACTAATGAAGTGGAAAATTAGTCATTAAAATATCTGTGTGGTGACCATAAAAAAAAATTACAATAACAGGACAGATACTAATGCTTTAAGAAAAAATATATTTTATATAGAAACTTTCATGATGAACACCATTTTGAAATTTAACAAATTTAACTTTCATATGTGCAGTTGCTTTAAAAGAAGGGCTTGCTGCTACAGCTGGAACATTGGAGGGCAAAGTGACTTGCCCAAGGCCAAACATGGAGGAATTAGGGTTAAATATGAAACTGTAATCTTGAGGGTTCTAACTCTTAGCCAGTAAACCACTATCTAAGACAATATTAATGTTCATAATTAAATATTTAGATATTTTATGAGGTGTGTAAGGTCATGAGGGGTGTGAGTAGTTGACTGTGGGTTTACCAGAGAAACACACTGCAGCCAATGTTACACCTATGAAGCATTTTTAAAAACAGAGTTTAAAATCAGGCATAATAATACATGGTGCAGAAGTCATTTTGTAAAATTAGGAAATATATTAAAATGACTTTATGATGAGTGATCTAGGCAAAATATTGAGCAAAGTGTACACTAACAGAGCACTTCAATACGTTTTTAAAAACGTGCTGGACACTCTTAATTGTCAAGTAGTTGTGAAGTCTCTTAATTTCTCTGAAGTTATTTACATATATTTTAAAGCTTCATCTGTGTGGTTTCCTATACTTGGCAGTATTGTTTTTATTGTCAAATAAATCAGTTTTTGTATTTTAGTTATATTCATAGATAGTAATTTACATTTTAAGGTAATTAATGCAGAACAATAAAATCAGTTGAGCAGCACAGGCTCATGAAGAGAGAAAATAAAGTGTCACAGCTCAATGAAAATCTAATTTTTGTCATCTACTGCTTAATAGGTCTTCAACCGGAGGTCTTCATTTACAGTTTAAAAATAAAAAACACTACACAGGCACATGAGCTAACAAAGCTTCCCATTATGTACACCCCTTCTACAAATTGAAAGTTATAAAGCTTAGAAGTGAACAAATAAAGAGACCATGAATAGCAACTCTGTACCCTCTACCTCTACAGAACAAATAAGACCGTTTTCCCTTACAGACAGGAATAAGGTACAATATGGCAACCAGTACAGGCTCTTTATAAAGTGAGGTTAGAGACACATTACTGGTAACAATTAAGTTTAGGTGCTACAAAAATGCACTGATTACTTATTTCTTCTTATGTAACAAGACCTTAACAAAGGCTTATTTGGTCTTAATAATAATCACAAAACCTGTGCAGTCTGGCATATTGACATGATGGTAAATTTACTTTTTAAAATGAAGGATTTACAGGTCTTATAGTAAATATGTAAAATCATAAGAAATATGAGTTAAGTTACTTCAGGCCACTCCAAAATGAAAGATGAATAAACACTTTAGTGATGTTTTATAAGTGTTATGAAGACCCAAAGAAGTGCATGGTAAGGTCTTGTTGCATAATATTAAATGAGTTTTATAGATGCATTTTAACAGTACCTAAACTAAAATGTTACCAAATTTCTTTCGTTGACTTAAAATTAATAAATAGATTAGATACATTTTTACCACACTATCCCTGCCTACTTAGTCAATCCTGTCTTCCTGTGGCGATGACTTCTCTGCATGCTCTGATCCAGGTTTCTGACCAGAATACTTGCGTTGTTTCCAGACTACTATCAGTTGCCACAAAGCAAGAAATGGACAGTAGTATTTCCTGTGGTACCAAGCTCTCCCATGGAAATTGGCAGGGCAGTTCAACCTCTTAAGAAAACATTCAAAAGGGAGTTCAAACCAGAACTACATTGTAACATTTTTCATGGCCTGTGGGACACGTGGCGTAACCTGCTGTCATTTCTTGACTATGGTGCTTAAACCACCTGTGTTTAGAATGGAAGGTTGAATTGATAAATGAGAGGACACAATGTTCAAAAAAGCAAGGTCAAATGAGTCAGTAAGTACTGTGTGCTTTTTCTTGAATGTGTATTATAATTAGTTGATTATTAAAATTATAGATGTATTCAGTTTTAAATGTTAAAAAGGAATATCTAATAGGAGCATTTTATTCTATGTTTGGTTCAGTACTTTAATGGCAAAAGAATGTCATCCATTCAAGCAAGTTCAAAATAAACTAAAGAGATTTCGTATGTCTTCCTTTTGATTTAACAACATTCTTAGAATGTTACTCCATGTTCTAGCAATAATAAAATGCATGAAGGTTAAAACTTGAGCAAATTGTCTTCTTTTTGAAAGATGTGGAATAGCTATTGTGCTATGGATGGCATGAATACAGAAGCAGCCAGAATAAATGTTTGATTATAAGCAGTGCTGTACTAAATTATAAGTGAAATTTTAAATAGTAGAAGTCGGTCCCCAGCTAACCCTGCCTTCTCATAGGAAAATGGTGTTGTTTTCTTTTAAATTATTTTTGAAGATGCAATGTTTATATCTTATATGAACTGTTTTCTTAAAGGAAGTCAAAAGAAAAAATTTCGCCTTGGCAGTGTAATCGTCAGTTATCCAAGGCCAATATGTTTCATTCAGTATCAGTGTTCATTCTGCATTTTTTCACATACATTTAAATGATAAGATGTGTGTGCTTATTTGCCAAGGTCCCCAACAGTTGTGGGTGGCTCAGGGCTTTATAACGAAAATGCCAATGATTAGTGACATGGCTAGCTCTTCTTATCAAAGGACTCCTGCAAAACAGATGGTAATTTGAAATGTATTTAAAAATATTATGAAGGGACAGTAAACAGGTTTACCGTCCCTCCACAAACGTTTTTCATTGTTTGTTCTGATAAATGTAAGAGGCCAAACACAGGATACACATCAAAGTTGGCAGACCTGATAAAGAGTACTGAAAAGCTGTATCAATAGGTTGAGGAATGTTAAGTGATGTCTTTTGGAATGGGCTTCAGTCTAGGAACAAGTAGTAGTTTTCTTTTTAGGAATTATGCTGTAGCTGGCAAGGACTGTGTGTCAAAGTTCTGCAACCAAATATGCAGATGTATAACTAGGGCCATCCTAGAGATATACCCTGCTTTAAAGTTAAGAACTTCATAGCAGTGACCTGGAGGTACTGGAATACTCCAGTTCTTAGACTCTTGATATTTATTTGGAGAGAAGAGCTTCATAGAATGAAGTTGTTGTCCAGAAACTCTTTAGGAAGAGTTGCATTGTTAAGGGGCATTGTTACTATCTGTGACAAAACTGCAAAATGATGAACGAAGCTAGCGAGGAATGTAACATGCATCAACAAGAGTCAACATGCATATTGGTTAACACATCTTTATTTCATTTAGTGCCCATTTATAGAACGTTCTGTTACGTAGATGTAAACAATGTCATAATTGGATCATAATTGAAGAGGAGGGTAAATGTGCACCCTAGAGTTTATCATATATAATAAAGACTGATTTAGACAAGGAATTGAATTAGAAAAACATATTTCAAGGACTAAGAATAAAGGTGAGAAGGCTTTTGAAAGCCATGACAAAAAGGTTGATAATTATATTAAATTCTTATGAAGAAGGATAATGCACTAATTTCAAAGAAGCAGAAATGTTTATTGCACATGGTTAGCAAGAGTAGTATGTTAAGATCGAGGACATATGTGATAGCCAGCATCAAAGAATGTGAAACAGTGACGTAAGCAGCCTAAACTTGTGCTTAATTGCATTGAATTGTAGGTGATTGGCAGGGTCTGGAGATTATTTATTGATTTAGATGTTAACCTTTGAATATCTATGGGTCATTATCAGTTTCCATAATCCTAATATATACAGTCTGTGTGTATGTCCCTTGTATAAATCCACATCATTTGATCAAGACAAGACTGTAGACTGTGTCCCAACCCAGAATTTTGACTCTGGGGGTAGTTTTGTTTTTTTTTTTTTTTTCCTTGTTTAATTAGAAATGAGTACATTAGAGGGTCAGCTCAAGTTGGACGGTTGGGAGACAAAGTCAGAGAGGCGAGATTGCATTGGTTTGGACATGTGCAGAGGAGAGATGCTGAGTATATTGGGAGAAGGATGTAGAGCTGCCAGGAAAAAGGAAAAGAGGAAGGCGTAAGAGGACGTTTATGGATGTGGTGAGAGAGGACGTGCAGGTGAAGGGTGTAACAGAGCAAGATGCAGAGGACAGAAAGATATGGAAGAAGATGATCCGCTGTGGCAACCCCTAACGGGAGCAGCCAAAAGAAGAAGACTACACTTTGAGTGCCACAAGATGGCTAAGGGCAAGTGAAATACCAGATGATAATGAAGTCAGACTACCATACAAAAAAACCAGAGCTTAAAATCACTTACCTATGCAATGCTCAATGCTGCTTCATATATTCTGAAGATTAGGAAAGGTGGAAACACAATCCTAAATATCTAGATATGAAGAATTACAGTAAAGAAATGCAAAGTTCTTATGCCCTGCAGTGTTTAGACTATAAATTTTTTAAAAAAAAAGCCTTTTGGCGTGATGTGGCATTATGCATGTAGCATAACAATCAAAATTGTGTAAAATGTTTTATCTACAGCATAAATACTCCAGGGCTCTGTAAATTTTAATCATCTTTTGTAAGTTAAAGTAGAACTGAAATAGCTTGGTGGAAGAGGTATTGGCATTTCTTCTCCATAGCATGCAGGCCTCATTTTTGATTGTGGGCTATAGGCATGAATGATATTTCTCAACTACTTGTGTGTGATTGTGTTTTGTCCACATCTGGTTTTCTCCTCACATCTGCTGCTGGTGGAATAAAGTCTGTATTGCCATGACACTGTATGCCAAAGCATCATGTTCTCCACAGAAGTATTTTTCTCAGCAATTGATCTGTTTTTCAAGCACAAAAGTGATCTGTATATATGCCAATAATCAAAGTCAAACTTCAAAACTATTAATGTCATATCACTTTATATTATTACATGAACTTCCTAGAATACTAAGAGCTCCGGGTTTACATTTTGGCTTATGTGCAGTGCAGTTTTCTGGCTTCTGTGAGCTACAGTGCTGTGTAACTGCTGATATCATAGTGATTTTAAATATGGTGTAAAACTTTTGTTTAATAGCACATACTAGGCATTTAGCTACTGAAATGGCACTTAACATTGTTAAAACTAGTTTTTAAAAAGGTGCAGAAGGCTGCTTGTTAAGATCAGATTTTACACCAAAGATTCTAAACTACTGGCTTTCACGCCTTCACTGGCACCTTGTGTTGCAGATACCTGATGGAAATCACAGAAAAAAAACACAAAATATTTTTCATGGATTTTTAAATATTTTCATTAAGAATATAAATCATTCCTTAAAACTGTGTGTAGTTCCAAATGCAAGTTAAAATTTTGGAATACTGTTGCCTCTCTAACATGCATGCAGAAATATAACGAATCTTCTTTGCAAGTTTAAGGACATCTAAATAAGGGGATATATTTGAAAATGTGGCCTTTTATTTAGTTCAGGTTTGGAATTGCTTCAATTTGTCATGAAAATAATGTGTTGCTAACTAAGAAATTTGAACCTGTTGATTTGGTCATGGAAACCTGTACATAGCTTTGTTAAATGGATCATGCATCCAGCAGGAAGATTTTAAATATATTTTTTTCTGCATTGAACTTTATATGCATTGATTTATAAAAGTCAGCATGCTTCGATAGTATCATATTGCACATAAATAAATTGACACCATTTGGTCTTCTTTCTTTTGCTTGCATTTTCCTTTGATTAAAACTGTTAATTTCTCAGATTAACCCTGAGTTATTGTTTTTTTCAGAGATATGATAGCCTCAAGTTCCACATTTACCCTGGAGGATAGTGCCATCTGCCTAACATCAGAACAGAGCACGCTGGAAAATGATAAGGATGATGGTTCAGTGTATGATGTGTATTTAGTAAGTAGTCATGGCTCTGCATGTTTAAGAGTATAAGATACCTCTTTAATTTGGCCTTTTAAATTTAGGACAATCCATTACTTATCAAACATCTTTATGTAAAATGTTAGTCAGCACTTCTTGCTAATAAAGCATCTATACTATTCTATAACATAATGACCTGCTTCATTGCACCCTGGGTCATCAGATCCTTTTGGTCACAAACACATCTTAATCAGCTGGACATACAAGTTTAAGTGACTGTGGATACATTGTAATAAAGGTCAATATACACATCAGTCAATAATTCGAAACAAAAAGTTGGCAAAGACATAATCGAAAGCAAGTCACCATCATACTTTTCACTAAATGTCAGATAATAACATGGGGACACTTCTGATCACACTTGTATATTTTTCTTAAGATAACAAAAAAATGTGATTAAAGTCATCATGCATGATAAGAACAATGATCTCTGATATACAAATATATCGGGAAGAACTTAGAGCCAAGGCAATGTGGGAAGGTATATAAGCAGTCGCATATTATAAGAGTCAAGTCACATGCACAGTAACCACCAATACCTCTTCTCCAGACAAATGGATCCCTCTATTCTCATTTTAGTCCAACAACACAGAAACAGCTGTCAAAGCCACAGCTCCCCATGTAGTTTGAACCTACATTGAACATCTGCAAATCTGTAAAGACAATATCCACACCCATACATTTGGAACCCTTGTTGATTATCCAGTGAATGTCTCCTACATGCTATAGTCCCAACCTGATTTAAGACAACCAACACCACACCACTGTGAAATAAATCAAATCAATGAATGACTACTGACATGTTGTACTCATCTCAGTCATTTTATGTGCTTTGAGCTCCCAGTTATGTTGCATATTTAGTCCAGCACATTTGAATCATTAAACTCATTTCATTTGGGATGCCACACAACAGATCCATGGAGGACATGTATACCACAGCTTTATACTATACATTATACAACACAACTTGACAAAACAAGCACTTTAAATGAAAATACTGTTAATTAAAACTCTAATTACAGTACCATAATGTCCTTCAAGTTAGTTTGTATGACCGTTGGACTAAATACCATATTCTTAGCCATTATTTAGGTTCTCCAAACTGGAAGTCATCAGGTTTTCAGACCCAGTGAATGAACATCTAACAGTCTGACTCTGGTTGCCCGAACATTCCATTATTGTCTGTTATCCATTATTCCTTATAGTTGCTACTGAGCATGACACAAACTTCACAATCTGGTGCTGAAAGAAAGCATTATCCACCCATCCCAGGCTTCAAATACTACAGGAACAAACTTGACATCCAGAAAGCAATATCATATCTTTCAATGACATTTTAGAAAACCAATTACTTGTAAAGGGCATTTGTTACTTGTTCTTTTTGGTATATTTTGTATTCTTTACCTCACTAATACCATACTAATTATTATACTTTTAGCCAGGGGGCAATATTACCATACCATATTAGGGAGTTCTGGGTACATGCCAGGGGCCCACGATGGCAAGGGGCATTTTCACCAAACCTCCCACCTGCTCGAAGTATCTGCAAGTTGAAATGATCAAGGGGGACCATAAAATGTCATGCGTCAAAATGTAAACTGAGGAATACCACATTTCTTACCACATGCATTTTTAAAAGTAGGAACATCTCTCTGCTAAGGAGCTAAGTCAGGGTCTGTGAGAATCTTTTATCTTGTATGGACTTTTGCCTATATATTCCTAATGATTGTCATTTTTAATTTTATTTATCTTTGCCTGCTGCACCAGGTTATAAATATATATTGACAATATATGTATATGCAATACATATTTTATCTTATTCTGCTGTGCTAAAATAGAACACAAGATGCTACAAAACTGTTGATGTTCCACCTGGAAAGCCCTGTTTAATATTGATAGAAAAAAACTATCAATCAGCTTTAAAATAACAAATTTTGTCAGTCATAGATGACTCTAGTTACTTTTGGCAGAGTTTTTTTAATGATTCTAGCAGTGATGTAGGTCCACAGATGGTCTATTACCTCGAACTGACTGTTGCTCATGAATTCTTCTGAGGGTCAACAGCTTTCAGAACTTTGGAGTAGAAAGACAGATATGTGAATCCTTTGATTGTTCTTAAAACAGGGTCTCATGATACTTTAGGCTTAGTCCTGGTGTGCTTGAATGAAGAACATGTTCTTGACAGCGCTGAGGCATAATGTAAATTGAACTGTACACTCCCTATAAAATACTCCTATTTGCAGAGATTTATGGCTAGCAATATACGGATAATGTCTTTTTTTTCCCATTTCATTGGCCAAAAAACACACTGGGATTTATGTTTGTGCACCTTTTTATATTTTATCTTTTCACTCACAGCATCTGGTAATGGTTTTGGTACAACACAAAGATGTTATATACTTGCCTTAGAATCATAAATTATCAACCATGACTCAGTGTTTGATTATCAACTTCTGTGGTTTCCAGAGCATCTATATTTTTTTGATTCTTTCTCATTCACAATATTCTTATGGATTTGTGCACTGTTAGGATGATGTTTCGGTATGAACTTGGATCTGTATGACCATGTCTTGACATTTTCCTGAGTGGACTGTCTCCCATTTATGATCTCATTAATTAACATCTTTCTTGGTAATCTCGTAATTGTCTTACTGAAGGAGAAATGCAAGTGCCAGGGGTAAAGATACCTGATAAACAGAATAAGTACTTTACTTAAAGCAACTTAAGGTAGCCTTTATAAATAAAAGGTGTATTTATTTTCTTTTTTTTTTTTAATTTTCTGTTTAGTTAAAACTTAATGTTATGGTAGTTTCCTCTACTATAAAGTACACCAAGCACCTGATGCCTGAACAATGCATACTACTACTTCAAAGAAAATGGACATGAATTTAAATGCTGTACAACAGCTACATTAATAAGTGGAAGAATATATGCGTTTACAGTTATGTTTGTGCATTTGTTTTATTATGAAGGAGGAGTTTATGCATTTATATATACGATTATGATATTTTTCATTAAAAGGTTGGTCAATAAGTGAGGGGGAGAGACAGAAGCTTCACAAACATGAGTTGAATTCCTTGAGTACTTACAGTACTCTCTACAAAGGGTTGGCTCAATCTACCCATGTTTGCATTAGTTTTTGCTTGGTACTACAGTTTTTCTCCGTTATCCCACTAATGTCTGTCTAGATTGTATAAACAGTGACTCTAAACTGGCTAGACATAAATGTATGTGTGTGTCCTGCAATGGAGCAGTCATCCCATCCACGTCCTGTCTTGCAGCCATAAGGCCAGGATATGCAAGTTAGTAAATAGATGACTAGATGGCCAGTACTATGCTGTATTTAGAATAGCACTTTCTCTTGCCAAAGTTTACAGAAAGTGTATGTCAGCAGATGGAGTTGTTATAAACTTGTTCTTTTTGAAATGAGCAGGTGTGGCAGTCACGCCTTGTTTAACAGGTAGTGCTTTGACGCAGAATGTCTTTGAGTTCATCACTAGACTGCATTCTTCATGTGGCTCTTTGCTCTTTTTGTTTGTGTACTGGGAGGATAATTTGCTTTCAATATACAGTACATCTGGGATTAATCTGTTTCATGCAGCATTGAATTACAGAGGTGTAAATAAGTATGTTTCGTCACTTTTCACATCAGTTTATATTCAGATGTTTTCTTCATTTCTTTTTCAACTTTCTTTTTGTCAAAGCCGTATGCATATTTTTCACGCATTCCAAGAGTGTTTTGATAATTAAAATTTTTAAACATCAAGTCTGACTAGATACGTTTCCACACCTTAGGTGTAACTAAGCCTGTGAGACAACATTATGTGAACTTTAGTCTTTTTGTGGTTTAATAAAGATTAATTGCTTGTTATACAGATTGCTTTTAATGTGCCTATTTTTAGAGATTTAATAATATGCCATTTATGTGTGTCACTGTCGTTTTACACACACTCCCTGTGTCTGTGTGTATTTCCCCCAAGTGCTCCATTTTCTCTCTCACATCTCAAGGCAAGTGAGGTTAATTAGCAACCCTAAACTGGTCCATTGCAGGTGGGTGTGTAAGTGAATGTAACAGATTGTCGTCCCCTCCATCGCTGACATCAAAATGTACCTCAATGTTATTCACAAAGTTAGGGGAAAGTTTAAAACAGGTAATTAATTTGCTGTTATTCACAAAGTTAGGGGAAAGTTTAAAACAGGTAATTAATTTGCTTTGTAATGGATTCTTCTATTAATATATATATATATATATATATATATATATATATATATATATTCACGGCATTCGTAGTCTGTGTCACAATCTGATTGTATGGGTGGTTACCTACCAGGTAACGCTTGTGGTTGGCCAGCAACCTGCTAACATCCGCCACGGTGCCCTCAGTTTGTGAGGAGCAGATCATAGAATGGTTGAAATAGTTTACTGTCAAATAAATGCAAAGAGTACACGACACGTGTTTCGCCCTCATTCTGGGCTCATCAGGTGTACACACTCCACTGCACTGCACTCCCTCTCGGGAATCGAACCTCGGACGTCAGCGCCAGAGGCGATGCCCCTAACGTTGCGCCACGGCGTGTGGTTCGTTTATTTGACAGCATGTAGATCGGGGTAATTACATTCACGGCATTCGTAGTCTGTGTCACAATCTCTGGCGCTGACGTCCGAGGTTCGATTCCCGAGAGGGAGTGCAGTGGAGTGTGTACACCTGATGAGCCCAGAATGAGGGCGAAACACGTGTCGTGTACTCTTTGCATTTATTTGACAGTAAACTATTTCAACCATATATATATATATATATACTAGGGGGCTTTGCCCCCTGCTCGATTCGCTCGCCAACTCCCATGTTTGGTTTTCCGGACATACTTTTAAGATTTTTTTTCTTTGAATTGTTGCTATTTCATTAGTTTCACTTTTATTTCACAACTTCTGTAAAAACAATATTTGGAATCTTTCGGGTCCAAAAATGCTGAATCTTTTAAATGAGGTCAGTGAGACATGTGTTTAATGACTGTGTCAGGTTAGAGATAATGAAAACTGGAGTTCAAAAGACCCCACAAAAACGTAGTTCCGAAACACATGCAGAGCAAGATACAGAATATGAAAGCAGCAAAAAAACGAAAGTGTCAAAAAAAAAAAAAAACTAAACTTCGCATTAGCGCAAAAAGAGAGAAATTATTACTCAGAGAAATAACTAAAAGGAGAATAGATATTGAATATATGGACATAGGTGATATGTCAAAAGTATGTAAATATTGTAAGGCTTTGAAGTTTAAGTCAGAGAATTTCAAAAATGTGTTTTACCTCACATGCAAAAAAAATTATTAACTGATGATGATGTAGATCGCTTTGTCTGTGCTGAAATTTCAAACAGAGAAACCTATCCTGAATTAGCTCTAACCTGCTCTGCTGGTGTTTGGCCCTTTTGTTTTGTAACCTCTTTATGACTTTTCAGTTTGTTTTCTACTCTGTCTTTTATCTCTGACCTCGCTTTGTCCTGCTTTTTTTTCAATGACACCTGGTCCGTGGTGATTATTTTCCCTTTTTCGAGTATTAATTTCTGTTTGTTTACGCTACTGCGATCTTTACTTTCTTTTTTTATACTTTCTAATTTTCCTACTTTCATATTCTTTAACTTTCTCCACATTTGAATCGCGCATACGTTTTTTTTTTTGTTTTTTGAGCCTTTCGAATGCTCTGCTTTCATAATCTGCTCTGCATGTGTATAGCACCAACGTTTGTGAACGTCTTTATGAAGTTCTACTTTGTCTGTTACTCTGTCTTTTAATTCTGAGCCCGATTGGATATGCTTTGTTTCAATTCCATTTGTTACGGGCTGATAATTACTTGCCTTATTTTCTGAATTTGCACCTAGATTATTTTTTCTTTTTCCTTTCCAACGCTTTTGAGTCTCTTTTCTCCGCGCTGATTTCTTCTTCGCTTATTCATCAACGTTTCATTTATAACGTATGTCCTTATACGCTTTATATGCGCTGAGCCCCTGGATCTGTATGTGCTCAAATCCTCCACAAGACTGAGTGTTTTGCTGCCCGCGGTCTTATTTAATATTGGTTGTAAGTAGGGCGTGTCTTGCAAGAATCTCATGTTCTACGTCATCGCGAGACGGTCCTGGGTCAATCTCTTGGCACAATGTCTCATGTTTACGGTCCACGCGAGACGCACCGTGGCAAGTCTCTTTGGTCTCGCGGGTCTTTTAAATGTCTTCCGACAAGATCATGTATTGTAGCCTTGCTTTTGCTTTCCAGGACAGGATTTCTTTTTATAATATACATTTAACACTTACACATGTAAGCAAACTAAATGAAAACTACTTTTGTGTAAAGAGTCAGGAATGAAGAGCCGGGGGATATATTTTAGGAGGACTGGACTAAATGGAAACTAAATTGTTTTTGACTGTCACGCATCTAAACCCATTTACTTAAATTCTGGCCACTGAAGGCCTAGAGTCTATTCCAGCAGCACTGGACACAAGGCAAGAGCCATCTGTGGATGGGGTGCTAGTTCATCACAGTACACAGTCACTCCTCTGGAGCTGTGAGACTGCAGTGCTAACTACTGTGCTACCCACAATCACCTAAGTAAACATTTCAATTACATCTTGACCAATTATGTGTTAGATTTGCTTACTGTATCTTACTAAATATGCATTATTGGAAATAACAGTGAATCAGAGTCTATTCTGGCACCAGTAGGAAGTAATAAACAAGTTAGAAAATGTACACATGACTTGACATTAAGGTGCGTTCAGAGACATAATTGGAAAGCTGGAGCATTTTACATTTTTATTTGTTTCAAATAATCATTTATCACAATTTTTTTTTTGTAACAGTGAATCATATTCAGAAATAACAGTCACAATAAAATGCAGTTACATGTGTTAGTAAACTACATTAAAACATGCTTTTTAACAGTACTCCACAATAACATGCAGTTTAAATCATAACCCAGATGGGCTAGTGGTGGCCAGTTCAATTGATATAAAATGGCATTGATGGAAGTCCTACTGTTAATTGTGGGTTATGAAGGGTCTGACTAATTTTAGTTCAAATCTCTTATTATTTTTGAAAGGCATACCCAAAGATGAGCTAAATTTGTTTAAGTCTCAAGGGCAAATTGTTTGTTTGTTTGCTGTTGAAATTATATTGTCAGAAAAGCAGCTAATGCAGCTGTGAGGCTGTTTTTAGTATAGCATACTGTAAATACTGAGTTCACATTTGTTTGTTTTATGCTTATAGAACAATGCTTACATAGTTTGATTACTCTTACATTAATTTCTAAATAAATGAAATTTGTTGGCTTTTTAATTTTAAGAAAAACTTATCTCAGGTAGCAGAAAAAATGAACTGGTGTGCTTGTCTCTCCCTGCGTTAGACTAACTTGTATTGGGGATCTGTTTGCCACCTGGAGCAGCTATTGGAAGAGTAACAAATGTAAACATTGATGTAACCTCTATCAAGGGAAACTAATCTGTAACTGAAGTCATACAGAATATTTTTTAGTTTTAAGATACACATTCAACAAATTGATAATGCTTTTTAATGGAAAACTGAAATCTCAAAAAATTGTACAGTGTGCTGTATTCAAGAAATCTAAATGAAAACTGGACATTCTTGACAAATTTCCTTGAAGAATAAGTGTGGTAACTAAAAATACATATATAGTAAACAACAATAATTATGTGTATTCAGCAGTTACAGTGTAAAGGTGGGCTTGGTGCTTTTTGTGTGGCGGTGATAGATAGCCAGAGATTCTTTATGTAAAGAAATGTATAAGAAAGCTAATCTCCTGCCAGCTTTGCATTTCAGCTGGTTATTTTGCTTAGGTGGCATATGATTGTTACGTTTATTAGATCCTCACTAGAAAACAACCATTGAAATCAGGACGTTCTCCTGGATGGTCACTTCCTTGTCTACTCTGGTAACAAACTCCTGGAAATCCATTTTCTTCCCCTCCAGAGACATACCAGAGGTAACACAGCTAAACAAAGTTTGGGTCATTTAAAACATACATTATGGAATAAAAAAAATTAAAAATAATGTAACATGTCACTGTTTTAGGTGTTCTGGGTTCATGCCCAGCCGGGATGCCCAGGAGGACTGGAGGAGGGCTTGTGCCTCCTCCCTGGTTGCTGTGGGGGCCACGGGTACAGAGCTTGGAAGCTCTACCCTGTAGGGGCCCGTGGTCACCGCCAGGGGGCGCCCCGATGCCTTGGGAGCCCTGGACCTCAGCACTTCCGCCACACCCAGAAGTGCTGGGGGGAAGAGGATAGGGGACACCTGGAGGACTTCCAGATACATGGCCAGAGCTTCCGACACACAGGGGTGTGGCTACAGAAGCTCCTCAGGATGCACCTGGAGTCCATCCGGGGTGTATAAAAGGGGCTGCCTCCCTCCAGTCAAGGGCAAGAGTCGGGTGGAAGTGGATGAAGCTTGGTGGAGAGGAGTGGAGGCGGACCAGAGATTGTGAGAAGGCATTGTGTTGTGGCCAAGGACGTGATTGGTGCTGCGGCACTGGGTATTGTGCACTTCGATGGATGTAAATATCGTAAATAAACATGTGTTGGGTGAAATCAACATGTCTACCTGTCTTGTGTCCGGGCTGTTCCCCACAATATATATATAGTATGGAAGAGAAGGTCTGTGATACGGTTTGCATATTTGGAGCTGGAGATCCACAAAGGGAGAAAATGAATCACGTATCATAAAGTAGTTTTTATTCCTGAGCTTTCAGTCCCTACCAGAGGCCTTCATCAGAGGATAATAATCAGCAAACAATAGACTTGAACCAGAACCCTCACCCCACCTGGTACTCACTTCCTTATCACCACAAGGTGTCTGAAGGTGCAGCACGCATTCTGGCCAAGTTAGGTGTCAGAACAGCACACAAACCCACGAACAATCTGCGCACGGTCCTCTTTAATGCTAAAAACAAGAAATCGACAGCAGAAACATGAAATGCAGTTTATAGCATTCCATGCAGTTCTTGCCCAGCGATATACATAGGACAAACTTCAAAAAGAAACGCAACACGAATACATGAACATCGCAATGCCGTCAGAAGAAAGGACTCACGATCACTGATCTACACGCTTACTAAATCAACAAGATATACATTTAACTGGGACAATGTACAAGTAAGATTTAAGGCCAGTACCAAAAGTGCCAGAGAGCTGGCCGAGTCTTGGCTATCAAATGTGAACGCCATCAACAGACATTTGGACATAAATCCAGCATATGCAAACTTAAGAAGACCATGTTCATAATAAATAAAATCTTTACAATGTGTATCTCCCAATTCACACACTGACTTCATTACTGTAACTCAAATCAAAACGTTTTATTGAATGAAGAATATATCATCTACACAATTCTAAAATTTCCACATGTAAAGTGAATATCCTTTGGTTCAGGTTACTCTCTCACTCTGTTTCTCAATTTTAGTGAGTTTTCTATTCTGTTTAATGTTGCATTTTATTTAACTTATCATAATAAAAAGTAGTTTATTCTGAACAGTGTAATACAATTACATAAATAATATGGTAACAACACAAGTCTTTTATTTTAAATATAGTTACAGTACAGTAATCCCTCCTCCATCGCGGGGGTTGCGTTCCAGAGCCACCCACGAAATAAGAAAATCCGCGAAGTAGAAACCATATGTTTATATGGTTATTTTTATATTGTCATGCTTGGGTCACAGATTTGCGCAGAAACACAGGAGGTTGTAGAGAGACAGGAACGTTATTCAAACACTGCAAACAAACATTTGTCTCTTTTTCAAAAGTTTAAACTGCTCCATGACAAGACAGAGATGACAGTTCCGTCTCACAATTAAAAGAATGCAAACATATCTTCCTCTTCAAAGGAGTGCGTGTCAGGAGCAGTGACTGTCACAGAGATAGCCCTATTGATTTGTTTGCTTTTCTCTCTGTTTGGCTTTTAAGTATGCGAACCGCAGCACAAAGCTGTTGAAGGCGGCAGCTCACACCCCCTCCGTCAGGAGCAGACAACGAGAGAGACAGAGTTTGTTTTTCAAGCACAAATCAATACGTGCCTTTCGAGCTTTTAAGTATGCGAAGCACTGTGCAGCATGTCGTTTCAGGAAACAGCTGCACAAAAGATAGCAACGTGAAGATAATCTTTCAGCATTTTTAGACGAGCGTCCGTATCGTCTAGGTGTGCGAACAGCCCCCCTGCTCAATCCCCCTACGTCAGGATCAGAGAAAGTCAGCGCAGAAGAGAGAGAGAAAGTAAGTTGGGTAGCTTCTCAGCCATCTGCCAATAGCATCCCTTGTATGAAATCAACTGGGCAAACCAACTGAGGAAGCATGTACCAGAAATTAAAAGACCCATTGTCCGCTGAAACCCGCAAAGCAGCGAAAAATCCGTGATATATATTTAAATATGCTTACATATAAAATCCGCGATGGAGTGAAGCCGCGAAAGGCGAAGCGCGATATAGCGAGGGATTACTGTATATCCATCTGTGTCTTAATCCTCTTAACCTAATTTACAGTAACAGAGAGCTTCAGCCTACCTCTGCTGCATTGCTTGCTATATGTAACAATACAATGAATTGCACAATATTAAACCAACAAATGCATCTTTTAGCTGGCATTCAATTAACAAATGCTGGCTCCCTCTCCAATGTTTTTCTTGCTGCAGGATGTGCCTGTGGCTTTGCGTGACCCTGACTTAGAATAAGCAGATTTTGGAATAACATGAAATAACAATCATGAATGAATGTATAATTAGGGTGAAATGACACCTTTTATTGGCTAACTAAATAGATTACAAATGCAAGCTTTCGAAGCAGCTAAGGCCTTGTAACCTTGCCTGATAAAGGGGCCTTAGTTGCCTCGAAAGCTTGCATTTGTAATTTATTTAGTTAGCCATAAAAGGTGTCATTTCACCCTACTTTCTCCTGTATCAATCTATGGCTAACATGGTACAACACTCTACTGCTTTGAATATATAATTGTAAAGCAGCAGTTAATTTGTGGATTGTTATACTCCTGCACCAATTTCACATTACAGGAGAAAAAAAAATGACCTGATGACCATAGTCTTTCATTGTGTTACACACTTCCTTAAAGCAGTAGACTATATAAATGTTCTTGATCAGTGAAATTCCTTTTCTAATAACAGCCTATATCATCCTCATCATTGGCAGTACATGTAATTGTAGATAGTGTTGTAATTGTGTTCTGAGATTTATCAGGCAAGGAATGCAGACGCTTGAGATAAGGTTGTTGTACTCGTTAATCATGACACCAGAGAGTGGTGACACGTTGCATTTTGATTAGCACATTTGAGTAAGAATTTTATAATACTTTGCACACGTAACAATAATGACCCTATAAACCTTTATAATAAGCACAGACTGGTTTAATGGTAACCACACAAAATGTAAAGTACATAGTAAAGTAGTAAAGTACATGTAAAGTAAACAAACTTATTTTCAATGTATCCTACCCAAATATACCGCAATTGCGGGCCTCTCAAACTTAGTCCTGGTGTTTGGCTCAGTGGTCAGTTAAGTGGGACAGAATTATTTTAGCTTATAATTACACTTGTGCTGTTGACTGTTCTATTGAATGTTATTATACATTTGCACAAGTATAATTTTATTTTCTTTGCATCAGTTCTTTGGGAAAATGCATGGAAGATATAAAATCTTTTTGTATAAGGTTAAGGATTGCTTTTAATTAAACAAGGATTTCATAGAATAAATGTTACCTTTCAAAATGTTATCTGTACAGAAATATCAGAACTGCTTTACAGACTTTCCAGCAGTTCTGTATCTGTTTCTTAGTCTGTTTAATCCAAGTCAGAGTTGAGCAAATAATGGTGCCTGTCCTCACGGCAAGAGAGACAAGACGAGAACACATTGAAGAGTACTATATCAGAACAGATGTCATTGCATCAAAGGTGATACCCAAAATCTCCCATACTCACACCGCAATTTGTTCTGCCAGGCAATCCACAGCAGTGGAAAACCCGATTTGGAAAGCTCAAAAACTAGAAATGAACATAGACTTAAGTACAGTTAAAAAGAAATTCAGTTCCACCTGCCATAATTTTCACAGTACTTAATACTATTGTGATCTTGAGCCGGAGGAGCAAGCAAGAAGACGAATTACTGTGGATTCAAATTTAAAAAAAAAAAAAAAATAGAGAGAAATCCATGTAGACAGCAGCATTAAAGAAACTATTATTTCATCCATCCCTTGCAGCCCTGGGAGGTGCACCAGTCCAGAGCAGAACACATTTTGTGTAGACCCCCACACTCAGTCACACTCAGGCCATGAGAATTAACCAGACATACGAGGAGGCAAAGTTTCTGGAGAAAATTCCATGCAGTGGAGAATGAGGACTGACCAGGTCAGAAATCAAACCCAGGACTCTGGAGCTGTGAGGCTGTAGCCGTAACTATTACTGTACTGTGTCAACTAAAATAATGCTTTCTGTGTCCTCTGTAAATGTTAGCCCTGTGTGTCTTGACACTCTTTACAGTCCTTGTGTTTTGTCTTTGGTTTCTAAAGTCTAATGTTTACTTAATTTTATATTTAATTGTATTTTCTAATGATTCAGTTTTATGTTTATGTTAACAAAGTGCTCCATAGTATACCACTTTTTTTTGTTGTTCTTTATTTCACCTTAAACAATTTGTTGTATTAGGAATTTGTTAGTTTTCGCATACCCCTTAGGGTCAGAGCGCAGGGTCAGCCACTGTACAGCACCCCTGGAGCAATTGCAGGTTAAGGGTCGTGCTCAAGGGCCCAGCAGAGTAGGATCTCTTTTTGGCAATAATGAGGATTTGAACCAGCAACCTTCCAGATACCAGTGCAGATCCTTAGCCTCAGAGCAACCACTCTGTCTTAATCCTCACCCATATCACTATCCTGCCTTGTGCTTCATACTTGACAGAACAGGATTTTCCACTTATGACAGTTGCCAAACAAAAACAAGTAAAATATAATGCGTGTGTGGATTAACTATAATTGCATAATAGGGCTGAAGGTGAAACTAGAATTTATCATTAGTTGAAGGACTATTCATAGCATGAGAAGAATTTTTAAATAAGATGTACTGTACATCACATCCATTGCACTACCGTCAAAAGAAATCTAATTTGCCATATTTGGGAACATATATATGTGTGTGTGTGTGTGTGTGTACTTCATTAGCTGACACCTTTATCCAACTTATAAAATCAGAGATTGTTAGAACCATTTACAGGTATTGCACAGAGTTCAAGGATAGGCAGATAAAGTGAAGTTTCAGGGTCACAGAGAGAGGAAAAGGTGAAAAATGAACCAACAGCTTTTGGGTTTAATTTACAATGCCTTAAATAGTAGAGCATACTGTCCCTACATTATTTTTCTTTGCCCATATTGAAAAGTTAAATCAATCAAGGGAGCAGGTGTGAACATTTTTTTTAATAATTTGGGAGTTATCTCTATGATGTTAGTGGCTGTGTATATTCTGCTGTGAAATTAAAGAGATATAGAAGATACCCAAAAGTGAGAGTTTGTTCCTGTTCCTGCCCATGTTCATCTTTCATTCTTCTCCTGCAGCACATTAAGTACATATAGAAACATGTATTGCAGTACACCATTGTCTCCACCCCATTTAATTTGTTATTAAATGACTTTAGCCTTATACTTCCTTATGAATAAACCATCTACCAAAGAGCTTTTTATGTTCTTCTTATAACATCAACACTTCAATGCAAAAATTTGCCTTTATGTGTTTCGGAGAGGGCATGCATATTGCATGTAGAACATGTTAAAACAGAAATAAAATTTTCAAGAAATATTTTTATATATTCATTCACCCATCCATTTTCTGACACTCTATAAGCAGGGGAAGGCAGCAGCAAAACTTTGATGGGACAGCAGTACATACAAGAATCATTAATACACACACCAACATTTGTCAATAAAAATCAGTATTTTACACTCTATTAAATTATGTTACTGTATTTCATACAAAAATATGTTTATACTAATATTTTTTTTATTTTATGCCATGTATCTGATATTTCAGTGGTCTATGGTTGTTCCTTTGTGGATCTAATGAGTTCATGACCAGTAACGGCTGTGTTGAATTTGCATTTCTTTGTTTAGCTGACATTTTATGTACAGTACATGTCTGTGGGTAACAGAATCAAATTGAATAAACTGTATGTTTAGCTACAAAATAATCCATAATGTTTGATGTATTTCCACATTTTAAATTTAGTGTAATGAGTGTGAAGAAGGAGATAAGAATTCTGGCGTACTTTTATGCAAACTCATTCATGTGCATACTTGTCACTGTTGATCGCTTATGGTGATATTAATTCAAACTAGACCATCTGTCTGAGTGCAACATTTTATTTTAAGAGTTTACATACCAAATACAGTACTTAATGACATTTACAACAAACAGGAGATGTATCATATAAAGTATGTTTTATATTGAAATATCATAATAAGTCTAGAGTATAGCTGTTTATAGTAAGATCACTTTTGGGAGAAGAAAAAATGATGAGTGTCTTTTTCCACTTGTTCCTAATTTGATAAATTTGTAAAAGTTATAAAAGTTTCTACTAGGGTTAAGTTTGGTTGCACTCGGGGGTGGGGGGTGCAGTTTCCTCGCATTGTCCTGAAATACACTGTTGGCGTGATGTGCGTTGTCTCGGTGCGAGATGGTGTTCCCAGTTTTTCATTTGTGTACCTTGCAGTGAAGTAGTGTTTTGCCTTGGGTTGGTTTGTACCTTGAATCTCCTTTGCTCCCAGCAATACTGAACTTGTCTGAACATAAACCTGTGTGTGTTTGGTTATTTAGCGACTGGTCCCAGGTGAGTGTGAGTACGCGTTGTGAGAGATGGCCGACAGTTTATCCCGGCCCATACCCACAGGCCGCTAGATGGAGTCCTCCCTGCAACATGGAGGTGCCCCGAATTCCCGCAGGGCATCATGGACAATGGAGTTCAGCTTCACAGCCCTGCTGGATACCGTGGGGGCTGCCAGGGGACGCTGCAGGGAGGCGCAAGTGTTTCTATTATAGCCCGGAAGTACTACCTCGTCACATGGACGGAAGAAATAAAGTACTTCCGGGCTGAAGAAAAAGAGGAGTTTTCATTTGACCCGGAAGTGCTATGGAATCACAAGGACTGAGGGACAGAAGCACTTCCAGGTCGAGGACTATAAAAAGGACTGTGGGAAACCCAGCAGACTGTGCCGGAGTTGGGAGGAAGTGCGACAGAGCTGCTGGGTGGAGTGGAGGATTTTGAGTATAGTATTGGTGTTTCTTGTGTTATTGATTATTGTTTATGGTAGTGGAGGTGCTTTTGGGCACTTTAAACACTTTATTGAAGAATATTAAATTAAGTCTGGGTGTTTTTAAACCAGTGTTTGCATCTGTCTATTGGGTTTCACGGGACAATAGCGCAACAAAGCCTCCACGTATTTACAGCGTGTAAGTGGAACCAGCAATGAAATGACAAACTATCCAGGCTGACTCCATCCTAGGCTCCCACAACTCTGAACTAAAGTATATGGCTTTGAGGATATTTAAATGTTATGTTAGAAAACTGGTTGGTGCAAGGAAGAACAGATTATTTATTGATCATTTTGATTCACAGATTAAAGATACAAGCACTGGAATTAAGATTATAATCATTAAACTGGTTGCAACCAGTCAACAAGAATGTGAAGGCTCCATTGCTTACAACCATTTTTGATCCTGGGCATGGTGATCTCTAGAAGACTACTGTACATTATGTCTTTGTTTAAATAGCTGAACATTTGCAAAATAGAGTGGCAGCCTTGAGGGTTGTAGTGGTATGGTTGTGCGCTAAGTTTTTGATCCAGAGGCTTGCCTTTAAAGCTACCATTGCAAAGTTATAATATGTTACAAAGTGGCTAAAAATTTGACACACTTGAATTTGTTCTGAAATATAAGTGTAATCACAAAAATGCCAAGGTAAAGTCATATCATAATTAAAAAGGTGAACTTTGAACTGTTCTTTTTTTTCTTCCAGTAAAGTAAGATGTCTGTCAGACCTGACGAAGATTAGAGTTTGGTGTCTACGATGGACAAATGAGCGCTCCAAGGTGAAAGCAAGCCCTTCTGCCAGCAGCCGTAGCTCTCAGTCTGTGACATTCCTGGCTGTCTGCTGGCCATTTGCTTCAAAGCTGCTAACTCTGTGCACTTAAATCAACAACTGCTCTGTCATGCTGGACTTTGAAGAGGCCGAAAGTGAGTGAAATGCTCAACAGTTTCCACTTCCACTTGCTCACATTTGCATGTCTGAACGTTGTTTGGTATGCAGTCCTGACCCATTGATGTCACTTGGCTTCCTGACATTTAAGCATGCCAAATTACACATGAGAGTTGGGATCTTTGAATCAACCGTTTTTACAAGTATATCATTGACTGATCATTTTTTAATGATTAAGATGTTCCTTTATATAAAACCAAGTCAAGTTGCCAAAATTAGAAGTGTATTTATATAATAATGATGTTTACAATGTTTCACACATGCTGGAGAGCCAAGACTTCAAGGAATTCCTGGATGAAGAGGATCTGCAATGCTCAGAGGAGTTGATAATTTAACGCTCAGGCTAACTGCAAAATCGCAGCAACCAAAATGTTTGCCCTTCATTTTCTTAGTGTCGCACTTATCATGATGTGGAGTACCATGCAGGACTTTGCCTGCTTCCCTTTTATAACTTATATGGCAATGGGATCTTGTGAGTGGCCTCCTTTCAGTTCTTCTCTTTATACATTATATGGTTTATATTATGGTACCACAATACTGGCTTGCTCACAGGCACAGAAGTTTGTCCTTCTGGTATCGGGTGCCTTCTCAACAGGGTTTGCTTGTAATCTGTCAGCTTTAACCATGGTATGTCTTGAGATTTCTCTTCCACACAAAAGATGAACCGTCATTATAAAATGTCAAGTGACTGTGCGAAAATGGATGTGCTGACTTGAAGGAATGTATATACTGCATCAAAGTAGTGAAATGGCAGCGGAAATTAAACAAACGATATCAGTGAATACAGTAATCCCTCCTCCATCGCGGGGGTTGCGTTCCAGAACCACCCGCGAAATAAGAAAATCCGCGAAGTAGAAACCATATGTTTATATGGTTATTTTTATATTGTCATGCTTGGGTCACAGATTTGCGCAGAAACACAGGAAGATGTAGAGAGACAGGAATGTTATTCAAACACTGCAAACAAACATTTGTCTCTTTTTCAAAAGTTTAAACTGTCTTGTCATGGAGCACAGATGACAGTTCCGTCTCACAATTAAAAGAATGCAAACATATCTTTCTCTTCAAAGGAGTGTGCGTCAGGAGCAGAGACTGTCATAAAGACAGAGAAAGCAAACAAATCAATAGGGCTGTTTGGCTTAAGTATGCGAAGCACCGCGGCACAAAGCTGTTGAAGGCGGCAGCTCACACCCCCTCCGTCAGGAGCAGAGAGAGAGAGAGACACAGAGAAAAACAAAGTCAAAAATCAATACGTGCCCTTCGAGCTTTTAAGTATGCGAAGCACAGTGCAGCATGTCGCTTCACTAAGCAGCTGCACAGAAGGTAGCAACGTGAAGATAATCTTTCAGCATTTTTAGACGAGCATCCGTATCGTCTAGGTGTGCGAACAGCCCCCCTGCTCACACCCCCTACGTCAGGATCAGAGAAAGTCAGCGCAAGAGACACAGAGAAAAGTAAGTTGGGTAGCTTCTCAGCCATCTGCCAATAGCGTCCCTTGTATGAAATCAACTGGGCAAACCACCTGAGGAAGCATGTACCAGAAATTAAAAGACCCATTGTCCTCAGAAATCTGCGAACCAGCAAAAAATCTGCGATATATATTTAAATATGCTTACATATAAAATCTGCGATAGAGTGAAGCCGCGAAAGGCGAAGCGCGATATAGCGAGGGATCACTGTACACACTAAAAGTCGATTTGATTCCCAGCCTTGACACTTTCTGTGTTAAGGTTGCACGTTCTTCCCTGTGTCTAGGTGGGTATTCTTCAGGTTCTCCAAAATACTCCCACATCCTAAGGATGTGCATCTTAGGTGAACTGGCTTGCCGTGAATGACACTGTGATGGACTGTCACGTGATGTAGCAAATGTCTTGACTCCCACTCTTCTTTACTGAAAAAAAGGCCGCTTGATAAAATGGATGCAACAAGGCCAGAAATATTATTTTGGAGAAATTGGGTGAGTAGGATTGACAAGCTTATTGGGCTTAATGGTCTGTTCTCATCAAAGTTATGTTAATGCTCTAATGCTTTGACTGTGACTCTTATTTAAAATGTTGTGACTAATTACTAGATAAAGTAATCTTCAAAGCACTCCATGTATTAAGTCACTAACAATTAACAGATTAATTAGTGGAAATCTCCTCAATACCCACACCAGTTATCTAAAATTCTAACATAAATGAGGCCTCCCTGGCATCATTCCAGAGCAGGCAGCAAGAGAAAAAAACGTCCTGTAATTTTACACCATTTCTAAACTAATGCTATTTGGATGCTGTGTATTCACTTATATATTTTGTATACATTGCTAATAACATGTACTCTATTTTTGCCACTTTGAATCTTTCTACTTTTCTGCTGTTTGCTGATAGAAGAACAAGTTGGCACCATGTCAGACGGGCGTGTACCATTTGGCTTCACTGTGACGGTAAGCTGTGCAGCGTCATAATGTTTCAGCTCATTTCAGTTGAAATGGCTCTCCAGGCAATGGGTGAGGCCACATACGGCCAACACAGAACTCTTTGCCAAAGGCTGCCAGTGTGAAATGATTGTTTTAAGGTTACGCTGAGAACTGTTTCTAAATCAGAACACCAAACTTCTTTCAGCTGTGAAAAGCTGCTGATGTTCATTCTGTAAATACAAAGTAATGTGCACAGAATGCATATGACACGTCATTCACAACAGGCAGAGAAGGATGAAAATGCACACTGAATGTATATAGAACCTCCAAACCATTTGTAAATAAGTTGTTGTAATTTATTCTTCTCCGGATACTTTGTGGTTTTTGAATGTCTCCTGTACAAAATGCTACTGGGACCGAATCATAGTGCTTGTGTCATACAACTTGTGTAGCCTATAAGTGTACTTCGACATAAATGATTCTTAAGAGAGAGATTCTAATTTATTATTTATGAAAATAACTTTATGTAGTTTGCTGAAAGTGAAAATATTTTATTCTATTCCTGAAATAAAGAGGTGTATTTTAGTGAAGACAAAAACAGATGTATGTAATATTAAATGTTTTATGCTGAAATTCATTTGTTTCATTTTGCTTATTGTGATGGAGGATTTGTAATCTGCTCCTCAGGACTGAGTGCACGCAGCAGGAATTTAACATTTTGATGTGCACTGAAACAGCTTCACCTCCTTGGCGTTAACCCCGGGGGTCTCTTGGGCTGGGAATTCTGTGTAAAAATGGTTAAGCCAGAGTGTCTTAGGTTAAGCTGTATTGTTCAGATGTACAGTGTTGAGCCCAAATTGTATTCTGTTTCCATTTAGTGGATAAAATAACATAACAAAAAAATCATGAATATTTGTGTGCATTTTGCCATTTTATAGTAACTCATCAATATTCATGAGTGGGGTGGAGCCTTCAAGCAAAACGCATAATACATGTGACCAACCCTCCTGATATGCTTGGTGGCAAAGTGACTGCAATCAAATGGCAGAACAAGAAAGACCACTAAGCGCTGTCACAATGCAGAAACTGGCAATGTGGAAGTCACAGCGCGAACACTGTGGTAGCCTACAATAACCCAATGGCCACGTCGATTGTGTGGATCAGGCACTGATATTAAACACCCTCCTGTGTAAGTACAAAAAATACAGGATGGCTGTGCTGTGCCGATTGTGACCGAGACTAGACAGATCTCTCCTACTCCGTTTGTGCTGATGCTTTGGTATTAACACGTTTCTGTTACACATAAGGATGTTTTTGTTTTAAAAAATAACATTTTTTTTTCTCATTTTATTGAGAGTAAATGTAATGCTAAGGAGACTATGTGAGCTTTATTTTCTGTTCTAACAAGTCAGTGGCAAATGTTATTACTAAACTGGCTTCTGGAATCAAAAAATGTTTTTAGTATCTTAAAATATTCTGCAAGACAATAACTCCGCTAGTTTATCTGTACATGTTGTCCAGTGGAAACTCTAAAGCAGTAAAAATGTGTTATTATCATTAAAACGTATTCTAGGACACATGGCGGTGCCCCGGACGCGTACAGCCGCTCTAACCCAACACAGACAGGCAGGACACGGGTTCATCACACAACACACATTTTATTCCATTGTCTATTGCTCCCCTCTTCTCAGTACAGTACACAAAGGGCCAACAAACACCGCACAGTCCCTCCACCTCCAATCCTCCACACAGGCTTTGTCCTTCTTCCTCCCGACTCTGGCTGTTGAATACTGGCGGCTGGCCCTCTTTTATAACGACCTTCTTCCAGCAGGGCCCAGTAAATGTCCAGGAGGCCACGGGCCCCAGCAGGGTTGAGCTTCCGTACGCCAAACCTGTGGCCCTGCTGTAAGCCAAAGGGGGGCCGCCCTCTGTCATTGTGGGGGAGAAAATGTCCTGAAAAAGCTCCCCCCCCCCCCGCAGTCCTTCCATTGTTGTGGTGTTTGCCACAACATAAATAACTTTTAACCCCCCAACATCCCCAATTCAACTGTCTTGTTCATGCAAGAAAAAATGTATGAAGCAAAAATTGTATTCAGTCTGCAACTTTTCAAAAAGTTTTTTGTGCTCCTACCTGCGACAGATTTGTAATGAAAATTAAATTGTATCTGACAACCAAAGCCCATTTGAAAATAACAAAAAGGTAACCGGATTGCCCACTTCCCTGTGTTCTTCTCCAGATGGCCTCCTTTGTCTTGCACTTTACTCCTCATTAATTTGTTAAAGGGAAAGCCTTGTAATTGAAAGGGAGCTGAAATGAAACTGGATTATGGAAAGTTTCTCCAGTCAATAAACTAACGTGATCCTTTACCAGTTCCTTCCTTCAATTCATGCGGACTCCAATCTGTGAAGCCCCCTTACTTCACTTGATATTCTTTTTCACTTCGGATACTGTGACTAAAATTCACCATCTGTTGGCCTTCGGCTCTGTTTGAAACATGGCTTCGAGCTTCTGTTCATGGCTTACGGGAAAGTCAAGAACAATGGAGTGCTTTTAATTACACAGAAGGCATACAAACAAGTAGATGCAAACTATGAAGTGGAAAATTCAGCCTCACCTGACCTATGTACAGTCAAAAGAAAGGAAAAATAATGAATGGTATAGTTTTAATGCCAGTTAACATTCCTGCACAAAAGTGTGTCTACCCAAGAAAGGTACCCCACAGGACCGTTTCTGTCTGCTACCCCTCTGCCCACCTGCAGCTCCACCAGGGATAAGTGGGCAACCTCCATAAAATGGGCAAAAAGATTAAATCCTGTTCACTGCCCAGAGACGCACCTATTGGTTTAAAGTTTTGAACAACGTCAGGCGCATCTTACAGATGTCAACATTATTACCATTCACCAAGTTACAAACTATAGTCGCCTACAAGGTACATTTTTGGCAATAGATCAGTAATTCGTAATTAAGCAATGGCAGTGAGGCAGCCTTTTACTAAGTAAAGTTACTGTCAAAGTTCAAATCAGCGCTGAGCCACGGAATCAATCAAAGCAGATTGTAGTAGGAGGCCCAGCTAAGCTCTGATTGAGAAACACTGCAAGTTCAACAGCAAACTAGTAAGTCGAGGCACAACATCACCGCTGGAATTGTGGCACTTGTCACCAAGGTAATTCACTAACTAGTACCCTAATTTCTATTGCTAATATTAAACAAAATTTGCTGAAACAAGCCGTACCATCCTGCTTTTACAAAGACCCGACAAGTAAGCTGTTCACACCATCTGTTTTCACATAAAGGTGCCACCCGTGGTATCCCTTGTCGGCACCAACCTCCTCCAGCCTGTTTGCTTAGCCTAATATCCGAATGGTCCCGATAATCCTCCAGACTCGGATTTGAGTTCTCGGGCCGCTCTCTCTTTTTTGTAACGTGACCACAGTCCAGATGCAGTCTCACAACTGCTTGGTGTCTCTTGGTTTGTATTCAGAGGTTTTTATTGTATAACCAAACCTTGTACTTGCCATTTTGTTTATATAATGAACATATTGCATTTACATAAATGCCACAATTCTTATCAGAGGCAGCCTCCCATATCTTGATTTTATAGTTAAGCAAGCGAGAGTAGCGTTGGACTTGTCTGCATTCAACTGCATTTCTACATTTTCACCCAGCTTTGAAGATCCTTTAGGTCTTCCTGAAATGTTTTACTAGTTTCTTGTTACTTACTGTCTTTCCAATTTTACAAGTTAACTACCTACAGTGTGTATAAAAAGTATTCACCCTCTTGGAAGTTTTCACAGAGTGAAGAGACTGTGTAGACAACAACTGCTGACCAAGTGCTTCATCGGTTCTAGCTTTATAGGAGAGTGGCAGTGAGAAATCCACTGTTAGAAAAAGACAGAAACACGCCCATGACATCTTGGCCTGAGTTTGACAGAAGGCACATGGGAGACTCTGAAGCCAGCTAGAAAGTTCTATGGTCTGATGAGGCCAAAATTGAGGTTTCCAGCCATCAGACTAAACGTCATGTTTGAACACTGAATTCTCAAAAGCACACCATCTCCACTAGAGAGCACCGTGCTGTTGGGATGCTGGTCTGCAGCTGGCTCTGGAAGGCTTGGGTAAAATGAATGTGGGAAAACCTGAAGGAACACTTGATGCAGTCTGCGAGAAACCAACATGGAAGATTTGTTTTCCAGCAAGGCAACGACCCCAAGCCAAAGCTAAACGGAAATGGCTTAAAAACAACATCATTTATGTCCTGAGTCCGAGTTTAGATCTCATTCCAGATGAGAACTTGTGGCTGATCACTCACCACCTCCATGCAACCTGACAGAGCTTGAAAAGCGCAAAGCTGACGGAGATCACTGTCTTAATGCTGGGTACCTTATTATAATCTACTTTTTATTACTTTTTAAGACCTGTAATGGACAGCCAGGACTCTTATCCGGCTGGGACACCTTTTTAAGGAATGGACCAGAGGAAAGAGCTTGCAAAGGGCAGTACCTCCCCCGGAACAACAGAGGGCAGTCTCCCTGGCTTCGTACGGGGCCACGGGTTTGCAGCATGAAAGCTCAACCCTGTTGGGGCCTGTGGCCATGTGGCCACCACCAGGGGGCACAGGGGGAATGACAGCCCTTTTGTGAAGGGCTGCTGCCACACAAGGAAGTACGTCTGGAAGGAGATCATGGGACCCCTGGAGCCCTTCTGGGTGCTCCATAAAAGGGGCTGCCTCACTCCATTCGAGGAGCCAGAATCGGGAAGAAGAGGATGAAGCTTGCCAGAGGAGGAATGGAGGCAGACAAGAGACAGAAGAGAAAGAAAGTATTGTGTGCTGTATTTACTTGTGCTTCTCTATTGTGCTACATTGGTGGCAAACATGGGAAATGTTTCCCACAGTTGAATAAAGCCTGTGTTGTGCTGGGTCTTGTCCTTGTGTCTGCTGTGTCTGGTGTTTTGAGCTGTGCGCCCCCTGGTGGTCACATAGCACTGTATTATTTTTGTGTATTTTTTTCTATTTTACCTTTTAATAATTTTTACTGGCACAGCGTATAAGAATCAGAGTTATTAGCAGTTTTATTGTTATGTGCAATGAAATTCTTTAACATTTTGTTCCTCAAGCTAAACCAATGCTCTTCCAACCAGCTACTGGCTGCCTCAATCACCCTCGGCTAGAAGACATTTCCCATCCTTACAATGTACTTTCTAAATCCTAAAGACCCACTTTGAAGTTGAATGCTCACCATACTACTGTTTACCATTCTGAGGAACCAATATACTGGATGGACCTCACCAGACGCTAGGTCTTGACATATTTAAGTCAAGATGCTTTCCTACATCGAGGCACATCCTTCTCGATGCTTCAAGCTCCTTCCGATGGAGCATCCCCTTCAAAACAGGATCTTATCGCTGCCACCAATGGCTGTGGATCAGTCCAGACTTGGATTAGAGGTTTTGTGAAGAAGCAAATTTTCAGCATAATCTGGGAGCAGGCGGCTACTGGCCACAATGACATTCAAGAGGCCACATCTGTATGGTTGACATCACTGGACAACAAAGCTTTTGCATCTTCAGACCTTCTAAGTTATGGATTATGGATTTTGACCTGCTGATGAGAGAAATCAGATTTAAACCTTCAAGTCATGTAACATTTTGTTGCAGTCACCTCTTATGGGTGTGTGTGTATATATATGTATATATATATACTGTAAACAGTACAACAACAGGAACTCTGTGATGGTCTCAAAGTAGTGACACTGCTACTCAGAGCGCAGCACAGATAGGCCAACTGCTGTTGTCCAATTTGTGAATGGGACAGTCCTGTCAGTGAAAGGATTGGCAGGACAGTGTGGCACACAAGCCACTTGCTGACCCAACCAAGATGTCATATAAAACTTGTACTGCTGAAAAATATCATGAAAGCAATGAAGAAGGAAGGTGAAGCATTGATTTCTGAGACACAGGTTTCTACAAATAGCTGATGCTAAGATCAAGGAAAGCATTTTTGTTGGTCCACAAATCAGACACATCATCCATGACGAACATTTCGAAGACCTGCTAGTGGGGCTGGAGGAAATCACAAGGAAGGCATTCAAGGACGTTGTTGAGAATTTTCTTGGCAAGTACAGAGCATCCAGCTGCTTGACAACATGCTTCAAGCATACAAAACCATAAAGTGCAACATGCTGCCAAAGATTCAGTTTTCCATATTCACTCTTGGACTTCTTCCCTACTAGCTCAGTGCAGTCGGTGATGAACACGGTGAAAGCGTTTTGTTTCAGTCAGGCGTCCTCCCCTGGTTTGGGTTCAAATTCTTGTTTAGTGTCTGTTCTGTTCATTTTTGATTCTTTAGTCCGTGTTAATAATGTTCTTTCCTTAGTTTCTGTGTATCTATGGAGCCAAGAAGCGGGACCACCTGCCTGCCCATCACCGTCAGGGACTGCCTTCAGCCCTATAAAGGTGAGGGTTTCCCATAGTTCCTGGCGGTTCATTTGAATTGTCTTAAAGAATTGGTTATTGTTTTTTATTTTGTTTATTTTTTTGCGTCTGCTTATATGGATTGTGTTTTCTTGAGTTTTGACCTTGCCTTGGATTGCTGCAATGGGACTTTATTCACCCAGGATTGTCTATTTGTGCTCCACGAAGCTTCATGTTTTTCCAGAGCATTTTCATTAAGAATAAATCTTTTATTTTATGAAGACTAGGGCACTTTGCCCCCTGCTCGCTTTGCTCGGCAACCCCCCGGCCTGCGCTACGTGCCATGCACTTTGCGTCTCTGCTGCTCACTTATGTGGATTTCACTTTCACCAACCAACAAATCTTTTAATTCTCGCAGATAGGCCTCTTCATTGGGAGGCAGCAGTACTTTTCCCTGATGGCAACACAAATTAGACGATCTACAAGTCTTTGACTTAAACTTTAAAGCCAAACAATCTCTACATACTTCTGTCATATCACCTATGTCTATATATTCGATCTCTTTTCGCTGTTCCATTATTTCAATGAGTAATAATTTCCATTTGTTAGCGCTAATGTGATCTTTACTGTCAATTTTTTGAGACTTTTGAATTTTAGTACTTTCATAATCTCTAACCTGCTCTGCATGTGTATCACACCAATGTTTTTGAACCTCTTTACGATGTTCTACTTTGTCTTCTACTCTTTGTCTTTTATTTAGATAGATAGATAGATAGATAGATACTTTATTAATCCCAAGGGGAAAATTTTTTTATTTCCGACCCCGCTTGGAGCTGAGAGCGCAGTAACTGTGTCTGACAATAGCATTCAACAAATGAGAAGTGATTGGACCATGGGTGTGGTTGTAAATGTTTAAAAGGAGGGTGGGACTTGTCAAAATCTCTTTGCATAAAGTCTTCTCTCGCCGGGACTTGAAATTATCTCTGAGAAAGTCTCGTCCCAACATTTCCTTTTATAACAGAAAGATATTACGTGACCCTCTGTGTTATTAGCCGTGGTTTTTTGATAGGAGTTCTCCCTCTAGTTGGAGTGAAGGTTAATGATGTTTCTATCCATGGCTGTCTCCATACCATCATCACAGCCGTTTGCTCCGGGAGCCTTCTTACCCACCCAGCAGGTACAGTAAGTGCACTCTTCATAATTAAACTACACAAAAATAAAACTGCTTTAGTTTGTTATTACATCCACTTCCATTGTCCTGTGCTATGGTTTATCACACCAATTTTCTACTTTAAAAAAAAAAAAAAAAAAAAAAAAACTTCTTGTGTATTTAATTAAAGCAAATCATTTTAGGGAGTATGTTGTTTTGTCTAAGACTTTTGACTAAATAACACAGAAACCATCAAAAGATTTGGGGCACCCTTGAGGCAAACCCCTTTTAAGTGGATATTCTTTTTAGGAAAGAAGACCTATTTTTGGGCATACATACAAATCTCATGTGGCAGACTGCCCAAGATGGCGGTTCTTGCAGTTCTATGGCAATCAGGCAGGAAAGGGCGGCTCTAGGGGGACGGACACTGGAAGTGACGCTGGTGAAGGAGAGCTGTCAGTCTTCCGGTGTGCACAGGGAAGAAAAGAAAATGTTATCACACAACGTCACCCCTGGACAGGCAGATAATTACATCACCAAAGCCCCTAGATGGCCTCCTCTCCTCTGTGCACGCGTGTGACACAGCATAGACAGGTTTTTCCCTTTCACGTCTTGTTCTTCTGGCCCATTCCAATTAATTCTGTCCTTGTAGTTTGCCATCTTTTCATCACAAGCTGTACATCTGCTGTTGAAACTGTATATCCTCCAGTCCTGCCATACTAAATGTTAATCCAGAATTAAAAAAAACAAAACTAAATAAAGTTGGCTAGTAATTGGGGAGAGGGGGTCGTAAATAAAACCTTTTAAGTCCTCGATAGCTGCCTGATAGTTGTCTAATAGATATTTCTAAGCATCCCTTCTATTTTTGATAGAAAGGGGCAATCTTTGAAAATCCTGCATGAAACTAAAATTTACTGTTAAACGTCAGGATAGCCCCTTACTTGTGGGACAACTGTAAGGGATTCCCACTGCTGAAAGTACTGGATCATCCCAGTGCTTACTGCAGGTTCAAGGGACTTCGCACTGAAGAAAAACTAAACCAGCAGCTTCAGACACATTCTTTTTAAATATTTTTTTGTTGTAAGAGATGAATATCAAAATCTTGTATCTTGATGGTCTAACTGCACTACAGTATAACAATTACTCAAACTGACCTAGATGGTTTTGCTTTTTGAAAAACAGCAGCAGTATGTCACTATCCAAAAGGCATTCTTTTGCTCTCATAAAGTTCCAAGATTGTGAAAGACGCCATTAATGAGCTCGAGCTTGTGTCATGTGGCATTCTTTAAGGTGGTGGGAAATTCTTCTAGTTAACAAAATATCCCTTTGGCTGATATCTTCTTCTTGAATAGCCCCGTTGACGAGGCCTAGGGACTGGAATTTTCCTGCATATCAGCCAAAGGAGTCCTCAAGGTTTCCTCAAGTGTTGGTAAAATCATGGACTGATTATTGTTTTAATTTAAAAAAATGGTGCAAGAAAATAAAACCCTTTGCCTAAATGACAAAACAAATTTCTGTTTATACTTGTAGTACTAGGGTAACAGTTATCTTGACCATACATTGTTCTTTTCTCTTGTTAAATGTACCCTAGCCTGAAGGAGTCTATTAATTTTTTACATTTAAGATTTCTCACTTAAAGATTTACCAATGTTGTTTCTTGTCCTAGTGTGTATATAAACTCAGGGAACTCTAGTTTCTTTATTACATCTTGCCTGAAGAAGGGGCCTGAGTTGCCTCGAAAGCTTGCATATTGTAATCTTTTTAGTTAGCCAATAAAAGGTGTCATTTTGCTTGGCTTTTCACTATCTTTATACTTTTAGAATTTATGTAGAGGAATTTTGAAAATCAAAGCAAACATCAATAATCAAACAATTAACAACATGTTGCCTACTTTAGGCAATTTAAAAGTGAACAAAACCAAGTCAGAGAACTAAGACTTCAAAACCAGAAAAATTAAAAATAAACCTAACATATAAGGAATGCCCAACAAATGGTGACCTAAGGAACAGAACTTAGGCAGTTCCATAACACTTATAAGAGTGCTACACACCATAGTTTCTTCAAAATTATCTTTTTGATGTACGAACGCATGTGTTTAATGACATAAAAACTTTTCAGCTTTAACTGATCCCTGCTCAATTTTATTCTTAATAATTCCTTCCATTAATTTTCCTCTGATACATGTTAAGCTTACTGGCCCATTGTTGCTTAGATCTTCCAGGTCACCCTTTTTATATAAAGGGATAATGTTTGCCATTTTCCAGTTCTTCCGAATTTCCTCAGGGTGTAGTGATTTCCTAAATATGAGTCAAGGGTTTATATATGTACTCACTAGCCTCCTTAAGAACTCGAGGGTAAATACCATCTGGTCCTGGTGAATTGTTTGGTTTCATCTTATTTAATCTGATCAGCACTTCTTCCTCTACAATTTGCAGATCCCTCAGTACCTCCTTAGTAGTCCCTGTTACCGCTGGGAGGTTATCCACTTCCTCACATTTCCTACTTCATTGTCTGTATTTTTCAGTTCTACTTTACTATTTCTGATGCACTTCATCTCCTGTTCTTTTACTACTAAAATACTGAAAGAATCTCTTCATCTCTTCAGTGTCATCTTTCACCTTATCTGCTATATTCCTCTCAATGTAAGCCACTGAACCAACTTCAAATTCCCAGGTTTAAATAAAAAACAGCCATTGTGAGGTCATATATCAAAGTTTGCACTCTGTGCCCCATACTACATGCACAAACAAAGACCATTGTGACGTCATACCAACCTTTAAAACCGGTTGGCAGAAGAATAGCAGTCATCAAAATACATTAACTAAACAAAGAAATAGGACTTCAAACAGCACAAACAGCATTCCAGCGGCTTCAACTTTGATATACATTTGCTGTCAAAACATTTCTTTCACCTATGAAAATCACCAGAGCATGACTTTACATCTTACACCTGTCTGCTGGACAACACCCACTCTCATCTTGGATGACACACTGTGCTTAAAATGCTGCCATCAGAGTGGAGATTTGAAACAAACAAGACAACAGCATCAGCCCTGAACTGGCTCCAGTACAGTGACTTAAATCTTTAAAACACTTTTAATATCTCATAACCTCTCAAATAATCTCTGCTGAATTCTACACACACGTTTGATCTTCTAAAGTAGGTTTTCTTGTTTTTCAACTTTTGACAAAGAGGGTGGTAGGGGAGGCCTCTTTAAGGCTTATTTTGACTGCGACACATGGCTAATTCTGCATGAAAACTGAACGCGTAGCACTGGGCCGAGAATGCACAGGGATCAGTGTTCAATGAGAATTTGAGGGAGAGAGAGGCAAAGGTAGCAATCAAAAATAAAACAATTTTCTAGCAAGAAAAGGTGAAAGTACAAAAGATTGGTTTTGTTTTCAAATCCAGTGTGGCATCACCTCCAATACTTGAGCTAAGAACAACCACAGTAACAGCAAACCCATGAGAAAACAGCATAAAATGGCAGCAGCCATGAGAGAAAAACAAAATGGCATCCTGCAATAAATAAAATTAAATTTAATTAGGGATATCCAGCATTGAGTGACAGTTTATCTTATTTTTGTTGAAAAGCACCTTGTTAAGTTGCTGCCAGAATGGATTACAGGAAGCTTTGTGTATTGATTGTTATACCGATGGGCCAGTGGCGTCACATGCTGACACTCTTACTGGTCACAAAATGGAAGTTTGAAGCTATTTAAAAAAATGACACAAATTACAAATCTTTATATGGGACACTTCTTCACACTGGCAAGCGTTGGGGCAGAAGACCCTTGCAAATGTCAAAATTCGCAAATCATACTTAAAAACTGTGGTGAGATGTGTGCCAAAGGGATATTTCTGAAGTTTAAATTATTAGTTACTTGAAAGTTTTTTTTACTTATCCCACTGCTTTACCAGCGTTGGCACCGGCTCTCACCTTAATGAGTTGATTGCCATTTAGCAGAGTGGTGAATATGTGGCATCAGCTGGGGTTGACCCCACAGATAAAAAGGAGAAAGAAAATCGAGAGGTGAGCAAGTGAGTGCTGGGGCTCGAGAAAGACAAGAGCCAAGATGGATGGTTAGCGCTCTACGTGGCAGAGCAGAGAGAGTCGAGAAGTGCGAATCAGCTGTGAGGAGATGTCTGGATCTGTCGAATAATGAAGGTAACTTGCGTATATCCCACATTTTTTTTTTTTTTTAAATTTACCAAAAATAACTCTTAGTCACATAGTAAGCACTTACAGGTATACTCACAAATACTAAGTAAGCCTAATGTCGTACAAGGGTAAATCAAAAATTAAAGGCAATTTGAAAATTATGCAGTAACTGCAACAGATGAGGGCTAGTTATGGGTAGTGCTCTGCTGTTAGTCTAACTGAAGCCAAGGTCAAATAAACATGGACGTGCTACTGCAGGACAGCACCATTGTTGACCAACGTGCCGTGGTGAGATTTCTTAGAGCAGAGAAGGGAAACCTGCTGAAGTTCACCAAAGGATGTTGGCTCAGCATGGAAGTGAAACCAGCATGTCTGAAGGAAAAAACTATGAATGAGTAGAAAGGTTTAAAATGGGAAGAACAAGTGTAACTGATAAAGGTCAATCTGGTCAGCCATCAACACTGGACACACAAGCCCACACTGACGTGGTGAATGACTTCATCAGAGAAGACCAAAGTCCTGTTGTTGTACATCAGCTCTGGATGTGCACGATGACAGGGGTACCATAAAGTCTGCACAACATGGGTACCCAAACAGCTACCTGACCTACACGAGCCAATGTCCTTCGGTTCACTGCGCTGTGCAGGTTCAAATTACCCATAAGCCATCATGAACATGTTGTATTGTGTCAGCTTCTATCCATTGTGGTTACTGCATAGTTTTCAGTTTGCCCTTACATTTTGATTTATCCTCGTAATATTTATATAATTGTATGTGATATAAATCACTTTCAGCATTGTTAATATATTTTTGGCTTACACATCGTCTACAACAGGGGTCCTCAATCTCAGTCCTGGGGGGCCGCAGTGGCTGCAGGTTTTTATTCCAACTAGTTTCCTAATTAGAAAGCAGTCCTTGCTGATAATGAAACTTGGTGTTGAACTGTGTGACTTGTTAACGCTTGCATTCATCCAAGAGCAATTTTAATTGCACTGTAGAGTTTTCTTCTGTGAGAACATGCTATCCAGAAGTTTGTGGACCAGAATCGATTTAAACGTAATGGTCCTTCCAATTCCCCTCTCATTCATTTCTAAACATTTTTTATCACGGATACTTCATGGTAAGCACGTGAGCTGGAGAGCTGCTGGTTTATTAGTTATCTGCATCTCATTATTAACTAATGTCTGATTAAGAAAACAGGCAATACTTAAATTTAAACTTAAATGCAGCTGCTAAAAAGTAAAATAGGCAATTGAGATTTCTGAATGGTAACGGGCAAGAAAACTAAAATTAAGCCCAACAAACATATTGCTTTAGTAGTAAATAAAAGGGTTCTAATTACGAATTTGGTTAAAGTGAAAACCTGCAGCCATAGCAGACCTCCAGGACTGTAATTGAGGACCTCGGATCTACAAAGTAACTCAAATTTGTCTTTGATGAATGAAAGCACTAACAAGGCACCAACTATCATTATCAGCAAGGACTGAGCTCTAATTAGGACACTGGCTGGAATGAAAACCTGTAGCCACTGCGGCCCTCCAGGACCGTGATTGAGGACCCCTGGTCTACAAGTTTCTGCGATCTTTTGGTAAGCTCCAAAAATATTTCCATTCAATTGTTTACAAACACCTCATGAAAAACAGAAACTGCCAATGTAAAATCTGAGAATGTGGACGGTTGACTGTATAGTGTGATTGGTATCTATGAATAGCATTTGTTTTCTAAGCAGGAGATGAGATGTAATCAAAAGCACCAAAAAAGAGTCAAAACCAGGAAGACTAGCAATCAGAAACCAAAACAAGAATGCAAATCAAAACTCGGTGGCGCATGTGCATCAGACGTTGGCCTACCCAGCTCGTCAAAGATAGGCACTACCACCCTAGAGCACCAGGGGGTGCGATCTCTAACCACCTTGTCTCCTTTTCCATCCACAGCCCAGAGACGCTACTCAGCGAGGGCAACTAACCTCATCTCTCTTCCGGTCCAGGAAGTGTAAAAGAGGATGCTTCTGGAAGGTGGTGGCTCACGTAGAAGAAAACCCTCTAATGGGAATGAAGACCAACAACAAGCCTGACAAACCTAATTAGGAAACGTTATAATAGCCATTTTATTTGGCGAGATCGCGCACTTGTTATTTTGTCCATGCGTTAAAGAAGTAAATGAGATGGCTGCTTTGGCTCCCCAACATTTCTTCTGAGGTCTTGTGGTTTCTAATGGTAGATTACAAATGTAGTCAAAAAGTACATGCAAGATTCAAAAAACCAAAGCTTCTAAGAACTAATTCCAAAAGCATGAAGCAAACAGATCTGTTGTGGAATCCAAACCTTCATATAAAGAAGCGATCTTGTTCAGTGACTTCTGACTCCAATGTGTAATTGGTTAGGGGTCATGATCTCTGAAGATACACTCCTGGAGATACCAGAGTGGCCCTAGAAACCAAGGTACAAAATGGCACACAGGATACTGATCTAAGATGGTGGCAATTAAAGGTCAAGTCAAAATAACAGCAATAAAAAAGCTAATGCAGATTCATGATTTGCAGAGCTGAAAAGCTCCAATTGGACAGCAAGATTACCCTAAAAGAATGGGGGGGGGGGTTAAACGTGATAAAACTACAAATAGGACGATCAAAATAAACGAGATAAGTGAAAAATGATGCTAGAAATATCATCTTCCCGTATCAAACCCTACTTCAGATTACTCTTTTATACAAGAACTCTGTACACCAATCCAAAGACTAGTGCGATTGGATCAAAGACCACCTTCCCTTACTCATTACAACAGTCCGCTTTCTTTGTATTCTCATAAACGGACTGACAACGTGTCCAGTGCTGTGCGTCCAGTTAATGAGAGCATCAAAGCCCCGTCTCGTTCCTCCATCGCGGTCTCCTGTCAGTCTGTGCTCACAAATCCACACCCAGTGCTGAGTTTTTGCTCGCGTTAATCTGATGATGATGATGATAATTTCAAAGTGTTATTAAACAGGTGTGATTTTCCACAACAGGACATGTAACACCCTTTGATGCCCATTGTTTCATAAATAACACCCTCGGGCCAGACATTCGCAGTCCAATGTGTGCACATCAAGCGCTTTAAGACTTAAACACGCACTGCTGAACATTCGGTCTCCAGCGGACGGCTGCACTGGCTGCAACTTTCACCCTTGGGTTGTCCTCTAGTTTTCATTACAGTTTGTCTTGATTGAGAAAATAAGCTCCATTTCCCAAAATTCTAAACACAATTTCATACAGTGACTGCACACTCAGCTCCTCAAACATCAACCTTCCAGGTCAAATCCAAACCCTCTACTCAAAAACCATGTAATCTTCTGTCAAAACCAAACGTTGTCTTCAGACATCAGACCTCAGAAACACACACACTGCAGCAGAGCCTTACGCCATGCAGAGATCAATTCAAAACGCTACCATAAAAACCTGTTACAGCAATGAGTAGTGCCCCCCCGCTACCTCTTTACATAAAGAACACTATATAAACAAGAAATGTACATTAAAGGATAAATGTTTTTAGAAAATTTCTACTACACAATACATAAAGAATTGGAAAGAGAAAATAAAATTCTGTTTAACTGCAGCATCCTTTCTCTGGTCAGGGTCGGGTCAAAGAATCTCATTGATATGGCATACAATATGAGCCCTGGCCAGGCTGCGGAGGATAAACATTCTTTGTGTGGCTCATCCATCCCTTGCAGGCTTCAACTATGATGTCCAAACAAGCTTCCTCCATGGCCAGGAGGAGGTGAACACAAACGTAGGGGTCTCGGTCGCACACCTTCCACCGCCATGCGGAAAAAAACTCCTCTATAGGGTTTAGGGAAGGAGAATATGCAGGCAGAAAACTGCTGCTGACTCGGGGGTTATTGGTGAGCCAGTCACAGACCAGGCAGCCCAGTGGAAACTGACCTTGTCCCAAATTACAACAAAGCATGGCTGCTGTGGTTGTGGTGGCTCCCTCTGGTCGAGTTGGTACCAGAGACCATTGAAGAAAGCCAGTAGAAGCACAGTGTCGTATGGACCGATGACGGCATGTCGATGGAAGACCCCTCTGTGGCTGATTGCAGTCATCACTGTCACATTACTCCCTCGCTGGCAAGGGACACTCCCAATGGCCCGATGGCAAATTGTCCCTCCACCTCCTTTTAGTGAAGTTGAAGCCTGCCCCATCAACAAAGATGAGCTCTTGAGGAGTGTGTCTTGCTTCTGTTTTAAAGATTCTCGACAAAAGATGTCACACACACCACACCACAGTAAGTGAGTACTCTGAAACACATTGCTAGAGTACACAAAACAGTAGACCATAAATATGGTGTGTAGAACTGTAATACATACTGTAACTACGCCCAAAAACTTACTGAGATGATCTTTTTGAAACATACTGGGGGGGGGGGGGGGGGGTAAAAATTATTGGTATTGTTAAAAAGAATCTTTATTATAAACTAGACAAAGAGCCCGTTTCGACAACATAAGATGAAACGGGCACGAGTTTGTGTCAGCAGTGTATGAAGAACAAATGATAAGTAACGAAGAAGTTGTTTTGTAATGATTGTAGTCCGCTTTACTCATTGCTGTACAGGCTTGTACTGTTAGTTGATGAATTTTCCAGGCCTATAGTATAATATTGAATGATGAATGTTCCAGTACAATATGAAATAGTAATACGTATAAGAACCACAAACCTGATATAGTGTATTGAATCAGAATGCGTAATTAGGCCTCGAGCTGTAGTTGAAATCGCCTTTCAGGCCTCTAGAGCTTTAATTGAAGTCGCCTTTCTCTTTGAATTTTTGCGGCTGTAAATCCGCCACCTGCCGCGATGTTGGGGTTGGATGTCGGTCTCGTAAAGTTTTTCGGGCAGCTGCGCAGAAGGCGACTGCGCATTCGGCTTCAGACGGACGTGAGTGAGTGAGGAGGCAGGCGAATTATGTATTAAGATTGTACAGCAATTACTGTATATACTCGCGTATAACTCGGGTCTCGAAACCCGAAAAATCGATCATAAAATCAGACCCCGACTTATACGCCTGTTCAAAAATACGACACTTAATTTTGTTTTTTATACATCTTCTTGCCTCCTCCAGTCTCACACCAGTTTCTCAGACACATTGAATTTTGTTGCAGCAGCGCAGTTACCAATTTTTTTTTGCCACTTCAACAACTTTAAAATTTAAAATTTAAAACCAGCTTCATATTTTCTTCTGATCGAACGCTCCATCGTAGATAAGGGATGCTCTTACGATAAAGGTGTATGAGGGTGTGAGATACAGAAACACAAAATAGTTTGGGTATTACCGTGTGGTCACGTTGGCACAATACGTAGAAATAAAAGGCAGTGTGCTCCGTGGTTACTCTCTCAGGTGGGCGTTAGCATATCATAATCTCTTGGACCAATAGCGTGAGTTTGCCACATACAACCGACATTATAAAATACCGGAAATTATACAGTAAAATGAAGCCCCGACTTATACGTGGAGAACTTAAACGTGAGTATATACGGTAACTGATTATCTTCCTTCTTGCAGTGCCCTCCAAACACCACTGTTGTCACTGTCCTGCTCCACTGACAGACTGAGGAGATCATTCCTCCCCCACACTATGCGACTCTTCAGTTCCACCTGGGGGGGTAAACGTTAAAATTATACAAAGTTATTGTCTGTTTGTATATCTGCATTGTTATCACTCTTTAATATTGTTTTTTGTATCAGTATGCTGCTGCTGGAGTATGTGAATTTCCCCTTGGGATTAATAAAGTATCTATCTATCTATCTATCTATCTATCTATCTATCTATCTATCTATCTATCTATCTATCTATCTATCTATCTATCTATCTATCTATCTATCTATCTATCTATCTATCTATCTGCCACAGATGAACAGGCCAGTAAACAAGCACAAAGCACAAATCTGCTCTCTCCCTCTCTGTCTATTTTCACCTCCCAGCATGCACTGTCCACCTCCTCCCGACTCCGGCTCACTCCCTGTGTTCCCAGCAGTCCTTTTTATCGTGCTTCTGCCCTTCTGTCCATGTGATCTGCCAGCACTTCCGGGACAGATAGAGAACTCAAGTTTTAACTCAGCCCGGCACTGAAAAGTGCACAAAGCAGTGGTGTCATATGGGAGAAGGGGGCCTTTAGATGGTTAAGCCCCTGATGATCTTATCCTTTTTTTATTTTAGCATCTGATAAAGTTAAACCCCCAAGTTGTGGGAGCTCTTGCTTTTTGATTCTAATGAGCTTGAAACCCCAAGAGGAACCTTATGCAATGTCTATCAAAACCCACAAAGGGGCCTAAGACCCTGATCAAATCTTAGAAACTCCACTGGCACAAAGTGTCCATACAATAACACGCCATTGCCTGCCTGCTCCACCACCCAATTGGCAAACAAAAGGGGTCCCTGCCCAGCACCGAGGGATCACATGGCTCTTTCTGTTCCCATGCAGACTCTGGCGTGACAGAGCCATTCAAACGGCTCCCGGATGTTTGCACACATACACTGCTTGATGCCAACTCGACAGTAGAAACACTGTGTTCCTGCCCTTTTGTTGTAACAATAAGCTTTACCTGTCGTTGCCATTGCAGGTGCCTGCTGACACGGCCCTGCGCTGACATAATCCTCAAGTGTGTCTTCACAGTCGGTGGCGCTGCTATGCTTATAAAACCTTAACTACCCAATTCATTTCTTAGGCATAGAAGTATATCACTTCTAATCAAGAGGACACAAATTGTGCCAGGGATGTTGCACAATTTTGTTCTTCTTAATAAAGGATTTTGACCTCACTTGAGTAAATGTCAGTGTGTACTGCGAGTCCACCCTGCGATGATGTAAGAAATGTCACGCATTTGGCTCATATTTAGCTTAAAAAAAAAGAAAGTGCCAACACAGGAATTAGAGTAGCGTGACACGGTGGCACAGTGGTTAGTGGTCCTGCCTGCCATGCCCAGGTTCCAGTCCTCTCAGGGCCACGGCCTCTCTGTGTCACAACCTCACACAAGCAATTTCTGGCAGGGACTCTTCCATTTTAATGTACATAAAGTATTTCAATCTAGTGTTTGTGTATTTGAACTGTCTATTCATTTTGTTTGTATTTATTTTCTTTATACCTGTAATTGTTTTACTTTTTTATAGTTCACTTTCAGCTACACTTCCTATGAAAAAAGGCCATACGAATAAATGTTATTTGAGGACTTGTCTGGGATCAAGAGAGAAGTGAGTGTAGTGAGGGGCATTAAGGCCCACCGCTGCAAAATACGACACCTGGGCAGTTTCAGTTAGAAAGCTTGACGGCCAAATTCACTTCAGGCTCTTTGAGTTCGGGATGTGAAACTGAGAGGTGCAGGGACCTGACCGATTTCTCACCAGCGACTTTCCATTATCGACTTGGTGGTCTTTAGATTTCCACCTCGTGCCTCCTTTCAGATGTTTCTGCAGGTTGTTTGGCTTCCACATCTCACGACGTGTCTGTTCGGTGTGCTAACAACTCTAAACTGTCTCTGTATGACCAACACAATGAAACTTCTGGTCTGAACACGAATCTCAGAAAACATTGGGACGCACACTCAATAAAGTTTTATCCTCCTAAATTATTTTTTGCACATTTGCTGTTGTGCCATTGCATTAGACCTAAATTAAACCAGGAGCAGTTCTAAAATTTCAGTGTATCGGGGTCTTTGGCGGCGTTTATGGATGCTTAAGTAGAAAAGAGGAAGGGGGTGTTTGGGGTCCCCTTGGGGTCTTGAGCACATTGATTTATGTCAATAACATTGCAGAGCGGGGGGGTCGGACTTGCTGATGTACATTTACTGCTGAGATGAAGGGTAGGAAAGAAATCAAAAACAGCTGAAACGATCAGCACATGGCAAGATATATCGGGGGCTTAGGCCTCTGCAGCCCCTGCCTCCCAACGCCATTGAATCAAACCAGTTTCACTTTAGATTTAAGTTTCTCAGTAAAACCAAATTATAAAAGTTGCAAGTTCAAGTCAGTGTTTTTAATAAAAATCTGAATTGAAAATAGAAACATAAATAAAAGAGTAACAAGACATGAGTGAGGCTGTTGGGGCGCCTTGTCTGTTTTCTGGCTGGCAAGTCAAAGGGTTCGACCTACGAGGCTCAACTTGTCTGAGCAGCGCTGCTTTGTGCGTCAAGTCAGTTTGTCCCAGCAGGGCTCCTTCTCTTTCTACCTTCAGTTGTCCATTTGCTTTCAAGGTTTCTCTCAGTATGTCACTACTACGCCTTCCTAGCTGTAAACAAACCACAATTTTCCATGACCCATAATGCAATGTGGTGTGACATATCACACATTCCCTATAGGACATCAATTACGCATAAAAAGCACAGGAGAGCAATGGAAACCGCGTCACACATTTGGCCAATGTTACTGAATGTGACGTATTTGTCTTTATTTGGTGGCATTTCTGTGCATCTAAATCAGGGGCTCTTAACCTGAGGTCTGTGGACCCCTAAGGGGTCCATGGATGGGTTTCAGGGGGTCTGTGAGGGTCAGATAAAAATGAACATTTATATTCGCCCAGAGTTGATGTAGTAGTAATGGTAGTAGAAAATCTGTTTTAATACGCACAAGAGGATTACATTTCATAATTATAATGAGTGATTTTCTTAGATTGTTTAATATGTCATATATGTATGAGACAATCAAATCTCAATAAATAAAGTACATTATAATCATAGTATGCAAAGTTGTGTTTATGTGAACATATCTGGGGAAGGGGGTCCATAGCTTTCATCGGATTCTTAAAGGGGTCCATGACTCAAAAAAGGTTAAGAATCACTGCTCTTTCCCCTTGGGATTAATAAAGTATCTATCTATCTATCTATCTATCTATCTATCTATCTATCTATCTATCTATCTATCTATCTATCTATCTATCTATCTATCTATCTATCTATCTATCTATCTATCGTAGAAAGTAACATCGCTCTATTACATAAAAAAAATCTTCAGACGAGACTTTTTTTCCGGTGACGACACGTGATCTTTTGAAGAGAGACGAAGAGACACTTTCACATCCCACGAGACGGGCACATCACGTCATACTTGTGCAGCCTTTGTAAGCAAGTCCCGTGATACACATGCGGAGCAGGTTAGAGATAATGGAAGTAGGAAAATTCGAAAGTGTCAAAAAAAAGAGTGAAAAGATCACATTAGCACAAACAAACGGAAAACATTACTCAGTGAAATAACGGCACAGTGTTTGAGGACAAAAGGACAGGTGCTGTACAGGCTTTTAAACATTCCACGTGCCACCCAAAATGCTGATCACGCAGAACAAAAGCAGCAGCAAGCCAGTAGCTGATCGAGCAAAGAGGAGGTAAAAAAAACAAACTACTGTTACTTGTTTCCCAATGTATCGCCGTTTAAGAGGAGCGACCGCGTCACCTTGGTGTGCATTCAGCCTCACTCTTCACAATACCGCATAGCTCTTGTGGGGGAATTGGTATGCGAGTGACGTTCAGATCACATGGCATGGAAGCAGCAGCAAGCCAGCAGCTGATCGAGCAAAGAGGAGTTAAGAAAATGTATTTGTATCCCATTGTATCACCATTTAAGAGGGGTTTCGGAGGAGTGGACACATCTCCTTGGGGTGCATTCAGCCCCCTTCTTCACAATGGCGCTAAGCACAGGCGGAGGGGGAAGGGGTTGGCGAGCAAAGTGAGCAGGAGGCTAAGCCCCCTACTATTAGAGAAAGAAATGTACCTTCTACAAGGACAAGTTTGATAAAACCTCTTTGAGTCAGAAACCAGGAAGGAGAAAACTTGTTCAGTCCGTCTTTAATTATCTCTTCAGCAAATGGTTGAAGAGGGAGCATCCATCACAGCATTCTGTTACAAAATGATCCAAAAAGACAGGGCTGGGGTCTAAGTTATCAGGAACTGAATTTGCATAACAGTGCTGAATTTATGCTTCCATATCATACTCACATTGTTTAAAAGACATGCGGTGTTTTAGCATAGAGCTCAACCAGTCGAAAATAAGAGTGTTTCTCCATTATAACTTTGTTCTTCGATATCCCTTGAATTCCACTCTTATTCTGTTATGAAAACTGCATATGTGCCAACTAGCAGGTCTTAGGTGCATGAAAGAACTTCAGCCAGTTTCTTGAACAGCCCTCTGCAACATTCTGCTTGTTCACCTGATCATTTCAGCAGTCTCGTCATGACATTTCTAAAACAAATGTTTATATATTTCAATGTGCATTGCAAACCAAAATACTTGACTGTTCTTAACTCCAAATTATTCTCTCACACGACCCAACAGCAGGGATGTATGTGAGTGCCATCATTTGCAGGAGCGTTGAAAACATTAAGCTCAGAAACGAGGCTTCAGTTCATTGTGACCCCCCAAAAATAAGAAGGGGTCCAAATAACAGATGGCTGGGTGAGATTATGAAAAAAAACACTCCTTAGTAACTCTGCAGAGTCCACCGTTGACAAAAAGACTCGCATTCTGATGCAATCCAATGGCACTTTGAATGAACCAATAAGGCGCATGTCAGCAAACTGCAGAATTGTCAAATATAAATATTAGCAAACCAGGTGTGCTGTACATAAAGAGAACACACACAGCAGATGGTGCGATTGCCACCACGCCGCCTGCACTTCAGTACAAAAGGAGTGCCAGTCAGTAGGGCAGCTGTGTGAAGCAGGCGGTCAAAAATCAAACAGCAAGTGTCGCCATTGAGTGCGACAGCAGTGAACAAGCGTGAAGTTTAAAAAGGAGAAACCAGAGGAATTACAAAGTGTAATAAATGTGAATTAAAACACCACCAAGGTATGAAGCACCATTTATACTGAAATATTCTAAAGTGGATGCTGAAATTCAAACAACGGGTGATTATGGAGTCACGAGCGTGTTCTGCTTATACTTAATATAAGCAGACGGTACTTCAAATAACGTGATGTAGTTAATACTAAATAAATAATTCACAGGAAACCATGCTTCCTGGATTCTCAGATTTGTGATGTGGTCCCGACTTGTTACCTCAGTCAGTAATTCATTCGTTCATCCATCCATTGATTTATTCCAAACCTGCTATATCCTGAGCCATAAAGCCTAACCCAGCAATCACAAGGCGCGTGACAAGAACACCACCAGGACAGGGCGCCATTCCACTGCAGGTAAACACACATACGGACCACTCCACACAACCTGCATGTCTCTGGCCTGTGGGGGAGAGCATGCAGACTCCATGCAGGATGTGAACCCAGCGCCTCCTTATGGTGAGCCAGCGGCACTACCACTCTGCCGTCCCTCAGTCAATAATACAAAGCAACAACACAAAAATGACCTGGGGCCTCATGTATAACGCCGTGCGTAGAACTCACACTATAACATGGCGTAAGCACAAAAGCGGGATTGTGCGTACGCACAGAAAAATCCAGATGCAGGAATCTGTGCGCACGCATACTTTCACGTTCTTCTACTACATAAATCCCGATTTGCGTGAAAAGTAACGTACTTGCACGCGCCTTCTGTCCCGCCCCAACTCCTCCCAGAATTACGCCTCTTTGAATATGCAAATCAATATAAATAGCCTTCTGTGAAAAGACAATGGGAAAAGCACGGGAGAAAATATAAGAATTTCAGCGAATACCAAGTGGAGGCAAAGGAAAAACGTACTATCTGTTGGTTTAAACAGTGGTATAATCAACAAAAGAAAGCTGATCGAGTGACAGAGTGTCGGAGAAACTCGAAGGCTCAACTTCACAAAGTCGCACAGTGCCCGAAATAGAAAAGAAATCACATATCAAAGTCGCCGTGAAAAAGCGAGTCGTAGCCCACCGTCTGAGTGTCGTATGAAAGCTTATTAGGGTACAAACAAAAAAAGGCACACAGTGGGAAAAACGCACGAAATGTCAACTTTAATCTCGAAATTTCCACTTTAATCACGTAGTTTATTTTGCCATTAAAGTAGAACATCATAAACTTCATCTTAAAATCGTTTAATTTACTAGTTTATCAAATCCCATTGTAACTAAAGTAGCACGTTAAATGCTTTGTTCTGTATTTGATCTTCTATGTGCTCTATGTGTATGAATCACTACCTGCTTTTTAAACGGGCTTTCTCTTTCTCCGACAGGACACAGAATCCATTACATTCGTGATATTACAGCTCTCTGAATAATTCAAATACTGAGATGTATACGTGATATCTTTTTCATGATGATAGGAATGAAAGCATGTTATTAAACATGGGAACACGGTGGCGCAGTGCTTGTTCATGTCTCACGCTAGAGGCTTGCTGCGCCATGCGCGACCTTCAATGACATAATTTATCACAGCAGTACTGTCTCTTTCAAACGTACTAACCTCCAATTCCTGTCCTTACTTTTCTTTCTCCAAAAACCCAATCGCCACACAATAAGCTATGTAATAGACGTGAAGCCATCTGTAAGCTTAGAACTTCGATTCTTCAAAACTTTTAAGGAACATTGAAATATCTTAGTAGTACATGTTTAATTATTATATCCGTCTATCTTTCCAGTGTCGCGTCAGCACCAGCAAGAATACAACGCAAGGCAGGAACAATTACTGAACTAGCTAGCGCTGCGGCACCGTGTCCTCACATGTTTAATTATTAACAATACAGATTATTTAAATGAAGTTAAAGTTTTATCTGTATAATATAATCAACATGTTTTGCTGCATTTCGTCTTAGAAATGAATACCGTCATCACATGTAAATACGCCCTTTATAAAGTGGCGCAGGTTGTGTAATATTATAACTGTAGTGCAAGTTTACAGTGAGGTAATTGTACTTATAAGTAAACAGTTCTACAAGGAGCACTTGATGGACTGATTTAGTGCGTTTAGAGTTCTTGGGATGAAACTGTTTCTAAACCGCGAAGTCCGTACAGGGACTAAAGCGTTTGCTGTGGCTCAGGCAGCATCTGCTTCATGCTGTGTACCGATAATTCTCTTTCCGATCAGCTGCTGCTGTGATTTCCCACTCAGATACAGTTATCTAAATACTCCGAGTGGTGCAATGAGAGTAATGTGGAAAAAGATGATCTGCTGTGGCACCCTTAACGGGATCAGCTGAAAGAAGATGCAGTGAGAGTTACAACGCTAAAGCAGTTCTGGTATTTGGAATACGATGGCTATTCCCTGGCCCATTATATTGCTGCAGGTTAATTACAATCAGATGCATTACACTAATAAACAATATGCAGTTAATTTCAGTGTATTTATAAAGCCGCGCCAGGAATGTGGATCTAAGAAAGAAAGGGTAACCACACAGGGACAGCAGCACTGCTTTGACGCTGGGTGCCGCCAGTCTGCAAAACCGGGCGGATAAATTGCGTACGCCAAGGTATGAGGTACCATGGAAATGTGTGTGGCTTTACGCCAAGTTTAGGTTTTATACATCGCGATTTGAGCGTGGAAAGGTTCGTATGCAACATTTCTGTGCGTACGCACCGTTTATACATGAGGCCCCTGGTTACCCAGAAATGGCATCTTTGTGGGCAAATTGTATTTGCATTCGTGTGTTTATCTATTCTTTATTTTCACAAAAACAATTTGAGCTTGTGATTAATCGCTTTGGTGTGAATCGAGAGGTCGTGGTGTTAACAGCAGTAATCCTGTCTCGTGTAGAGAGCAGCAAATCAACAGCTCTGAGCAGGAATTCAAAGAAGTGCATGGGAACTCTGAAAACTGCCACAGCATGTGAGTGCAGCTTAAGCATCCACTTCTCTTTATAAACATCATTCTTTTAAATTAGAGAAGGCTAAAAGGCACTTCTGAGAAGATTTTAGCCTGAGGAATGTCTGCTTTTGTATCCTGGCTTCAACTTTTGGTTTTGTGTTTCTGTCTCTGACGTGCGGTTCTTTGTTTCTTATCAGTATTCTGACGTCAGCTTATTTCAACTGACAGATCGTCTACCTGCTCCCGTTTGTTTCTGTCAATGCCCTAATTCATTTTTTTTTCATTCATTTCCCCTCTACTTGCTATTTCTCACAAAGTGTCCATAACAAAAGAATATTTAATATACATAACTTTTATCTATTTGTAAAGTATGGCATGTTAATACTCATCTATAAAGTGGTTACTGGATGTGCTGTTTTCTAATCTTATTGCACTCTTGCTTCCTTGATGCATACGTTTGCTACTGTAAGTTTATTTAGTTCTATAAACTATTTTCAGCAGCATTTTTGATAAGATACTTTAGACTCGGAATGTGCTACATATTGACATGCAGCCTGCAGTGCATCAGAACTGGCCACTGATGCTGTTACATATGTCTGATATCCGAGGAGACGGTTTGACATTTAGGCCTAAACATAAAAGTAATGGCATTGTTTTAGTCTCCGCTGTACTGCTACACATTTATATCACACCCCACGTCAAATGTGGTAACCTGTTTATAGTATAAATTTATATTATAAACTAAGTCTCACATGAACACATTTAAAATTCTGAAATTAAAAAAGTGCACAAATACCATTAGCAATATTTAAATGACAAAGTTTTTTTGTCTACGTATTTTAATTGTGGTAAAATAAGCACCTTCATCTTTTAACAAGTTAGAAAATGCATGCATAGAGTAACATGTGGGTGCACCTTGGTGAATTGATTTGGATTGATTACTTTTTTGCTTCATTACACAGACAGACAGCACTATGTTGTTTTTAAATATGTTATCACGGGGGTGTGTGTGACATGTGGCGGAGATTTGCGCAGACTGCCACGTGGACGGCCGTTTCAAACACTCGTGCTAAGCACTGAGGATCTGCGTACTGACAAGAGCGGCTATTGAACACATTAAAGAGGAAAATACTGCAGAGAAAACGTAACAAATAACATCCCTTACGCTAACTATGAAACAATAAATTAATATGTAATTAAAAACGTACAAAGCAAGTCTCTGTTTTAAGGACTGAAGACGTGCAAAAGAGACAGTTGCTTTGTGTAGGATGGAGTACAGTGTTCATTCATCCATCCATCCTCTGAACCTGCTTATCCAGGGCAGGGGGCACCTTTAGAGTATCCCAGCAAGCAACGGGTGTAAGGAGGAACAACCCTTTATGTCAGCCTTTCGCAGGGTGAGCACACACACACACACACACGGGCTAAATTAGCATCGTCAATCCAATTAACGTGCATATTTTCAGTGCAACTTACACACACATACTGTACATCAGGGGACAATGTAGCGTCTCTAATTCATCTTACCTGCATGTCTTTGGAGCAAACCTACGTAGACCTCCATGCAAACTCCATACAGGGAGTACCTGGGGCACGCACGCACTTACATTATTACATGGCTACAACGCTGCCACTGTGCACCACGCACTTCATTTGTTGATGATTAATATATTTACATTAACTGTAGCCTTAATAAAACTGAAGGTAAAAATACCCTTTTTTAAAGATTTATTTTAGTAACATAGTGCATCCATTGGGGGGGGGGGTCCAGGGCTCATGTCCACCCCCTAAACTCTGCCCATGCGGGTAGCACTTTCTAATAAAAGTATATCAAAAAATATGTTACCTAGCAGTCAATGTTTGTAGATAAAACGTGATCGTGTGTTTCATTAAAATTTACTACATAGCAATTATTTATTAATATGTGCTTCATGAACGCTTCAGAGTTTGTTGGATAAATTAATTAACATAAAAATGTAATCTGGTTGTGGATATTTTCTTGTAAAATACCAAGGCCCATTGATATTTAACTATAACAGACATAACAGACGCCAGCTGAAGTAATATTTTTTGTGATCGATAGACATGACTATCAATTTGCACTGCAGCAAGAAAACTCGACATCTCGTCACCACACCCGCATACACTTGAACCCATGAGGATTGGATATGAAACAGAAACAAAAAAATTGAGCGTAAGTCGGCTTATTTTGTGAAATCTACCTGTAAACCGTAAGTGAAGGTTAAAGGTGCACACGTATTTCACGCTAACAGGTTCCGAGTGGCGAGCTTTTTGCGGAAGTGAAAAATTCTGAGGCCCGTGAAAATCTGATTCCATTGCACTTCTTGGTTCAGATGGGCTTCCAAACACGACATCACCTTGTAATATGAACGAAATAAAATCGAAAGGAGCTGCAAATGCAATGGACCCTCTGTACACAACGCATTGTCAGACCAGCACCGTCCAATGATCGGCAGTGTCACGTTATTGACTATTGATTGATTGATTGACGTGTGAACGAACCAATAAATGCTAAAAGAGCGCGGGCTGCGTGAGACAGCGTAGCGAGGAGCCTTCAGAGGAAGATGTTTTGAATGTTGACCTGGCGTGTTAAGATAAATAAATGTTATATAAATACATCGGAATTCGTCACGTAACGAGGACATTTGACAGGCAGTACAGTACAAACGTCCGGCCACCTTAGGGCGCCTTGACCCTGCCACGAGAAAAACAGCGGCTTGAGCCAGCCCTCAATCCATTCAGAATGATAACCTCCTCGTTTTTATGGTTGTTGCTTAAATAATTTGTTCCAGTTAATTCAATAAATGTCGCTGTTGAATATATGCAGTTGTTTACACTTTGTGCGATTCCGGCTCTCATTAGCCAGTGTGTGCGTTTCAGTATACGTCGTTCGTACTGCGAGGATGAATGACGTCCCCCGTCTCCGTGCTGACGTCATCAGCCCCGAGGATTTAAAGGCGTGTCTAAGCCTCGTTGTTCCCGTTCTTAAATTTCTGAGCTTATGCTGCCCCCCAGTGGTACAATCTGTACTAAACCCTATTCGTGTATCCGTGCTACTCATTGTACTGCTCGCCAAACTTCAACCGGGGAGATGAAGAATATTCAGTAACATCAATACATAACAAATTAATCTACATTTATGATTATAGGATATGAAAACACAAAAGTGAAAAGGAAGACTAAAGAAAAGCTCAAGGGGGTTGATTTAAGTTAATACTTTTATAAACTAAACACAATCCACTGTTTTAACTGCTTTGTTATTTAAAGATGAAGTTTAAACAGTATTTTACTTCCTTCATGAAAATTGCAAAATGAGGCTTAATTTGCATTCATGAATGTGAATTTTGTCTAAAAGTAAAATTAAATGTATAAGTAACTAAGTAAAATCTATACGTTAACAAATTATTTAACATTTGTGATTCTAAGATATTAAAACGCAAAAATAAGAAAGACGAGATAAAAGAAGTAAAAAGGGAATAGATTTAGATTTAAATTAACGTTTTGCAAGCTAAACATGCTTCCACTGTTTTAATTACTTTTTTATTTAAAGATGAAATTGTATGTAAGGAATGTTTTATTTTATTCATATTATACAATTTGGTTGAATTTGCATTTATGAATGTGAAATTTTCCTAAAAGTAAAATTAAATTTCTAAGGAAGAAGGACGATGGGGAACGGATAGAAGGGCTGTGGGTGGTTAGTGGTTTTTTTTGGGGGGGGTTGTATGAAAAAGTTCACCCTGCCCTAACTCAGTAGTGTTTTCTTATTCGCTGGTCTTATTGTGAATTTCCCATTGGGATTAATAAAGTATCTATCTATCTATCTATCTATCTATCTATCTATCTATCTATCTATCTATCTATCTATCTATCTATCTATCTATCTATCTATCTATTCTTAGACCAGTAAAAAGAAATGTGTTGCAGTATCTTCATGCTCATAACAACCAAAGATAATATTTCTAAAAGAAAAGGAAAAAATCCAGTA